>NC_142814.1:24133228-24225069 GCF_049724085.1 Artemia sp. Qi Xiang Cuo | reverse complement strand
TGTTAAATGTCTGAATATAAAAGGGATTTAAGTTCGAGGAGGAGAATTGTCCTGTCATGAATGAGGTACATTTTACATGGCTGGTATAAAATCAAGACGTGGTATCTATGCAGACAGGATGATTTCTTACTATCTGTACTCCTTCTTTAAATTATTCTGAGGATAGGAAATTTCACAAATATAAGCCTATACCTGTTATAATCTATGGTAATGGTACATCTTCCTATAGTTTTGGTTTGAAATATATTTTCTTTTGAGATTATATGTATAATGCTTACAAACAGTATTGATTAAATAAAGAGATTCTTTGCCAGGAACTTTTGTTTAAAATTTACTGTATTTTGTTTCATTTTGTATGGAATTTAATTGCTCTTTTTATTTGAGAGTTTTTCACTAAAAGTGTTTAAAAATAAACTTATTCCTACAAAGATAAATATCCTGAACATATATTCCCTGTCCCCCAACCACCACTGGTATTTTGGCGTCTGCCCCCCTGGAAGATTTTCTGCCGGTGCCCTTGCTAAATAAGTGTATTCTTTCCTGTCAACGTTTTATCAAACGTCCTTACGTTGTTCTTTAATTGATCCTTCTTCTTTTTTAAATTTCTAGTTTTTCTCAAGTTGACTAAAGGCGAATACTGAGATGGAAACAAAATTCTACATATCTGTCCGCTTTTTACCTTTTTTTGCGATTTTGTCTTTTAAAATAAGGTGAGAGCTTAAAACCCTGCTATTCAAATTTTGCAGAGTCAAGTTAAGGACCGCCTTCTAAACCCGTTTGTATTCATCAAAAGATAAACGCCCTATTTTTGCACAGTAAAATCTCTTCTGCATAGCTAATTTTCGGCTTTCATATCGTCCAGCCTTAAAATGCGGTCAGTCATTCGGGTACCCAAAATAATCCGTAGACAATTTCTCTGGAAAAGATCTAGCAAGTCTTCCTCCGTTTTTCGGAGCGCCCATGCTTCAGAACCATATCTGACCACTGTTATCAGTTATCACTGTAGCTTCCAATATTCTAACCTTGGTTACTAGACCTATCATCCTATTCTTCCAAACTTTTTTTTAACTATGAAAAACACCCTGGGCCTTCGCTATTCTATTTTTAACATCTTCACAGCACTTACCGTCTTTACTAATAATACTTCCAACGTAAGTGAAGCTGTCCACTTGATCGATCTTTTCGTTACCAAATACCACCTTTTCATCTTCACTTATTCCTAGCCATTGCGACTTAGTCTTCTGAACATTAATTTTCAAACCTATTCTAACATCCTGAATTCGGAAAACCTCTAAAAGTTCATTCATTTTGCCGACACTTTCATCTAGAATGCTTAAATCATCAGCATAATCTAAGTCCAGGGAAGTTTTTCTTCCTTATTTGATTCTGTGTTCTTAATCATAAACTAACCAGACTACTTAAACATTATACTAAAATATTTAATAAGACTTAATTAAAAAATGTTACACCAATTACCTAGTTATTAGTCCGGCAGCTACTCCTAGTCCAATAGGCTGTAATCGGGTTGCCCAATATTAACGTTAAATATTAACGCTACCTTAATTAACCGTTACCAAAACTATTTAACGGTAACGTAGCAGAATACGTAGTGAATTACAGCAGTACGGTAACTATCCGTTTCGGTCCATTTTTCTAATAACAACTTTGGCTAGGAGATTACTGTGACTTCAATAACTACGGTAGCTGCTGCAGTTTGATTATTCCGTATTCCAGTAACTACGGTAAACCAGTAACTACGGTAGTTCGATAACTACTCTAGTATCGTGCAATAACTCTGGTAGCACGGTAACTAAAATAGTTACCGTAAGAAAAAAATCTTGACAAAAGCCTTTCATCCCACTGCTCTTGTCATAAAGCATTTGTTCTTAAATATTAGGGAGAAAATTCGAAGTTTAACGAATAAGGCGGCGGGGCGGCAGCCCCCTATATATGCAAAGTAATCAATAAATGAGTTGAATAGCACTAGTAAAGAGCAACCCGTGCCAATAGTAGCCGAAACAGTAAAAACAGGAATTATAATAACAATATACAGGTGGTTCTAAGTACTAAATACCTAAAAGTTCTTTAAGTCAGCATTCATGAAAAGCAGTGAAGCTTAAATTAAAAATTCTAGTGCTCTTTTGAAGTAATAAAAGTGATCACGCCACAGCATAGCGGGGTCTTCAGTAATTTTGTTGCACAAAACAGCAATGTCGGCCCATAGAGAAGCAAAATGCAATCCACTTAAAATTATCAGATAGCTATCAATTTAGAGCTGCTCAAACGTCATCAATTCTTCGCATTCCTCTGATAATGTTTGCACTTTTGGACTCCGGGGTTTAAACGTCATCTTTCGAGCAAGCGTAAATAGAAACAGTTCCATCGCTAATTCTTCAAAAAGAAAATATAGAATTTTTCCATAAAAACGCTACCTTTTTTTCTGTTAGATAGATTTGAAAACTTCGTTTTTACCCCGCCTCATTTGGAGGTTTACATGATATTCTCGAAGCACACACTATTTCGATAGCCGCTCCAATTCCAATGTTTAGGGACATAGCATTTTTAATTCCATCTAAATCCTGAAAATTCAAGCTACTATTGTGAAATGAATGAATATTCATGAATTTTCTCTTATGGCTGAATATTAATATGGAATTTAATATCTTCAGATATTTGGTCTTGAAAAATCATTTTTATATACAACTAGTCTTTGTCTTCGTCTAACAATGAGCAAATTCTAAGCATTATCATTCATATGTTTAGAGGAAAAATCTTTTGAACCTGTTTTTTCATATCTGAGCCATTTTTTATATTCATACCAATTTTTATTTCATCATTGATATCGTTGTTCATGTCTGAGCCTAATTTTTGAATCAGTCACACACAGATCAAAATTTCATGATCTTCCTGCTAAGTGGCATGTTATTTATTTATATTTTTTAGCAGGAATTTACTCATTTTTAACTATTAAGAGTAACTTTGCGCACACTCTCTTTGATTATTTTTCTAACAAAATTCCCAAGAAAAATTTTCACCTCGCAATCAAAGGTGCATACCTAGGCTGCTGTAAATCGAATTCATAAGCATTCGATGAGGCACCAACCACGATTCTCGATTTCTTCTTGAGGTCCCAATCGACGGATAAAACAGGAGCTATATCAGAGGCATCTACCGTTTGAAGCACTTTATGACTAGTACAACAATAAAAACGAAGCTTTCCATTCTTTTGAGCAACCAAAAATTTAACCAGTTCCTCAGGATGCCAGCAGACAGCGACACCTTAAAGACAATATTTTCAAACAAGAAATTAGAAATGGAAACACTGTAGCTATGCACCTTATCAGATGGAGATACTATTACATTTGTAGGGAACCATCGTAGAATCAAGCCGCCAAACACTGAAATACTGGGCACAATTTTTTTTTTTTGGGGGGGGGGGTAAGGATGTTTGGTAGTGAGTGTGTATAGTGTATATAGGGTTTTGTAAAGGTTGATCTTTACCTACAAATTTTATAAACTTCGAGTTTCTTGTTAATTTTTTATTTTAATTAAAACACTAAAAAAAACTATGGGTTCACAAGTAGGGAAACTTCCTACATAGCTATATAGAGAGGCTTCAGCTTTGGTAGCGTCCTTCGGTCACGTATTACAAAACTGTATGGTCTCTTTTTATAAATTTGCTCACGAAGGGAGGGGGCCTTTTTCGATTGAGAGTACCTCATTTAATGAGTGAGAATAATATTCTCTAGTACAGTCAAACAAACACCCGTTCAAACAGTCTTAAAATAGTAGATGATACATTTGCCCATTAGAAAATAGATATACATTCTGCACACTCGGGGAGGGGGAGAATTAGAAGGGCTTGCCTTAAATAAAAGCCGGCATTTAAGCCCTCTTGCCCCTCCCCCCCCCCCCCAAAAAAATCCAGTTTTCGAAGCCAAAATAAAGGCTCACTTTGCCAGTTTTACAATAAACTTGGAGCCTAAGTGTTAGTGTCATAGTTATTCTTTTTGGTCAATGGGATCAGTTATGCTGATCAGACTTTTTTACAGCTTGGTAAGAGAACGATCCCTTAATTTCTTGTCATTAGGGTGTCTACCAGAACAGGTTGTCGAATATCAACCAAACTTAGTGATAAATATGACCTGGGCCCCATTTATGGCTTTTGGAGATTTGGCCTTGATCCATCCTTTGCAGGGTAGGAACCCCTAAATTCTTGTCAAGATGAAAAACTACTAGTGCGGGTTTTCAGAACTCAACCAAAGATACTGGAAAGTTAGTGCTAGTGCCCCAGTTATGGCTTTTGGAGATATGGACGAAACTCAATCTTTATTTGGAAAGGAAATTGGGAAGTTCTGAACAAAAAATGTATCTTTCGAATCTGAAGACTCTTTCCACTTAAACAAAGCAAACCAGTGATCCTTTGTTTTTAAAAATTGGAATTATGTCGCTGGGTCTCCCCCATGTGAAGAAAAGAGCAGAAGTGAAAGTTTTGTTGGGTGACAAACTGTCTTCTCACTTTTCCACCAAAGTCTGTAAAGAAAACGACAGTAGCTTTGCACATTTTCCACCAATAGCTACGACCATTTGACGTCTTTTTTTGCACCAATGAAAACCGTATGGAGGAAAATGCTCGGCGATCACAAAATGGACAATCCAAAAGAAACTGTAGTAAGAAAAGACGAATTCCCTAGCTTCTGAAGCTACTTTTGGAAACTCTAGCAACAAATGGAAAAGAAAATCTCAAGAATGGTTCGGCATGTGCTACCATGTTCCAGAGACCCCCCCCCCCCCCCTAGGACCACCTACTTCCGGGCCAGCAAACTCACCAAGAGGTTGTGGATAATATCAGTAGTTTTATTGGATGTCCTGCAAGCCCGAAAATTAGTCAAATCTGTAGGGAACGTCACTCGCAAAATCCTTAGCGTTGCACTGGGAAGAAGCGCTGGAGATACAAAGGATTCACGTGACATGTCTAACACCAGTGTGGCATCAAAATGAGAGAGCAAATTTGAAATGGAAGCTGATGAGTAAGCGAGTCCTGGCCCTTCTACTTTTCAAGCAGGGCAGCAGCCGAAAATGGGTTCAAATTACCCAACAGCCTGTGTTTTCGAACATTGGTTTATCGGAAAGTTCTCCAACGGCTGTATTTACAAGTATTTTGCAGCGTTGGAAGTAAATGCTCCTTTTTCTAACATCTTTCTGAACGTGATATGTGTGCAGAAAAACAAGGACCAATCTTTCTATTTTCCCAGAGAAAAGACTCGAAACCCATCCGTCCAGGCCAGGTAGAGGGATATCTCCCAACCCCCCATTCATTTACGGCACAAAATTTGTATTTGATCATGACTTTGGTAATCTGATATTACAAAATTTGACTTTTCTTTTTTCTTTTTATTGTAGAACTAATACAGTATTTTCCCCACACAAGTTGTTTTTTTTTACTGTATGATCAACTGTAAGAGTTGAAACTTCTCCAGCCCCTGTTCAAAGTTACCAGTCAAAGTTTTTAGTGTCCAAAGCTAATCACCCACATAGGTAACTTTGAACATCATTTTAGGATTGGTGTAGCTCTCACAAAATAAGGACCAGCAGTTTGGTACAGTTGTCATTCGACGCAGAATAACGTATTCCCAAAAAATCGTTTCGAGTGAAACAATATCCCAGATTTTTTACAATCTTTAGTCCAAAGTCACCTGTCCCTAGAGTATTTTTGCATAAAAAAGGCATTTTCAGAATACATTTTTGATGTGTTCAAACTGTGAAGAAAACGCTTAAAATTTTTTTTCCAGTGGTATCACTTTACTTACAGAAAATAAAAGCCAAAGTATCTTTCGGTTCGTTAGGCAAACTCCGACCTCAAACACAAACATCTACATAAATATTTTACTTTCCTTAGACATCCCAAGGCTAAACAATCCTTTACATTTTAAGAGAACGGGATGAAACCCCCTGACCACACAATTTCAAATGAAAAAAACCCAAAAATATGGTTAAAAAAAAATCACAAAGACAGTCCAAGAATTCATAGAAGTTCGGTGTGAAAGTTTTGATACAAGGGAGAGCTGCTTCAGTTTTTCTCTGCAAATTGGCTAAGCCAGCCTGACTTTCAAAGCTAGGCAGGATCAATATAACTAGAAACTCAAGCCCTTCCCAATGGAAAAACCATCAACAACATTTGCTTACTTAGAGGTCGGTTATAAGATCTTGGATTGGTTTTTATTTTGACTGAGTCCATTTTACAGTTCCATTCTCGCCCCCCTCCTACCCCACTGTTTTTTCAACAATTTCAATGCAACTTAAAATCATGGGCCAGTCTCAGACAGGGAATGGGATCAGAGCCTTCTCCCAAAGTATAACGTTCAAATAATTGACATTTTTTACCAGATTTTGTTCAAGGATGACACCACTGGACTAATCTTAGGAAAGGGATTCTCCCTGCTTCATGTACAGAATGGAGCAGGGAGAATTCCCTGCTCCTTCCTGAATTCCTGCTCGGGAAGAATTCCTAAAACTAAACCCAATAATATTCATTTTTAGGACATTAAGTTAGATACTTTCTTTATTGCCCATTGTCCTGTCACGATTAATATAATTATGAAGAGCTGTTTTTGCGAAACTTTAGGGGGATTCCTTCTATCCCCCTTTTTATACATAGGTATAGCTAACAAAATCTCGGCCTACCTGGCGAAGTAAGGTTATATATAGACAAACAGGACCCTGTTTCTGTGCTCCACAATCTGCACGTGTGATCATCTGAGACAGAAGCTAAATACTGGCCATACATTTTGTCAAAAGAAATGGAGTTAATACAATCAGTGTGACCTTTCAAGTCCTAAAAGATGGAACAAAAATGTGAGAAAAGCAGCCGGACGAACTACCCATTATTATCTAAGAGAATTGAAGAGAGAAATGATACCCTAAATAAAGATCTAGACAAAAAATCCGAAAATGCGCAACGTATATTACCATCATCTCGTTTTTAATGTAATGTGAAAGCTGTTTTACTAACAAAATTGTTATTTATTATATATTGGTAATAAATGTAAAGCATGTACAAATATTTTTCAGATAAAAAATTACAAAAACAAACAAATTCTCTTTAAATGAACACTTTTAAAGAAAATTCAGGAATTCTTTGAGTGTTCGATAAGGCTTGAAAAACTGCAAATCGTAGTGCCCAAAAACTCAAGAGTATATATGACTAGTTTTTTTTAACTTTAGGAGTTTTATTAGATCTTCTTTAAACATAGATTTAATCAAGGGGGAAAGAGTTGGATGTTAGAAATGCCAATCTCCCCAATTTTAATACTGTTCAGTATACCCCTTCCCTTCTCAGTAAATTAAAGCCCTAATATGATTAGCAAAAATAAACAACAAAAAGTATAACTGAAGTTGTTTTGATTAATATTTAGTCCTCTAGCGAGTTACAGACGATAGTGAACTACTCATAAGTAGTCGCAGTCACAGTTGCAAGCAGTCACAGTCACCAGTAGTTGCAATCAGATTTGCAAGTACTCGCAGTCACAAGTAGTCACAGTCTTGAGTAGTTACAGTCACAAGTAGTCACGGTCACAATCGTAAGTAGTCGCAGTCAAAGGTGGTTGCAGTCGCGAGTCTTAGTCCCAAGTAACCCTATTCACAGTCACAAGTAGTCACATTTCAGTCAGAAGTAGTCACAATCTAAGTCACAAGTAGTTGCAGTAGCATTAGTAGCAGTGTTATTAGTAGTAACTGTAGCAGCAGCAGTAGTGGCAGTAGTAGTAGAAGTATTATGCAAATAGTGTCTCTTGGTTAATTCAACATTCTCTGCAAGTTTCATCTTAATACCCAAGACCTTTTTGGAGACCCAGGATCAAATATACCCCTCTTCCCAATAACTAACCTCATATGTAAACCATGGGTAACTTGCGTAACTTAAGGTTATGTAATCACCGGAGGCATAGTTATTTGGCCTTTAGACTATTTTGAAAGAAATTACTACCTCAAAATATTGATCAGATGTCCTTGGGGAGAGGACAGCTAAAAAGGGCGAGACAGGGGGGGGGGGCTTTCCAATCCCTTTTGACTCTTAAAAATACACAAGAGCTTTCAATTTACAAAATGGAGTCCCCTCCGAAGTTTCTGCGACCATTCGTTCAAAAAAAAATTGTGTTATAATATCTTTTGTCAAAAGACACGTGTACAATATTGTCTTGTATATGAAAATGCAATTTTGTCAAATTTGTATATTATTCTAATATTAAGTTTTGTTACTAACTAAAATCATGTAGATATAAATATTAGCTTTCAAATGAGCCCTTAAATATCTCTATGATGTTTCATTGCCTCACTAGTGATGTCAAAAAACGCAGGCATTAAAGGGTAGGAGATGAAAAAGACAAAAAATAAACGCTTATTTTTGGGGGCAAACGTATTAAACTTTCCTGAGAGGGTCGGTCTTTTGGAACAATCTTTGGCAGAATTTGCTGCTATATGAGAATATATCATAACAGAGAATACCTCCGAGAAATTATCAAATATTATTAAGTGGTCGTTGAATCCGTTACACGAGATAGGTGACAATGAAACTTTGTGGATCCAAGAACTGTGCTGCATAAAGAAGTCAAATCAATATATTTTCCATCGTATTTCACAAAGAAAAAATCATTTAAAGACTCAAATAGTTGAAAAACCATTTCATAAGAATTCCGTTTCCCATTGGTTGGATTTTCCAGATCCGCTTTCAAGGGCTAAAACGAGAGAAAGGTTGAGATGGCTAGGACACGCTCTGCAGATAAAGGGTGATAGATTGCACAAGATCGTTCTTGTCGGCAACCGTCTGGGGCCAAACAAAAGGCAGGTCACCCCCGAATGGGGTGGGGCGATATCGCAGGAAAGATTTAAGGGAAATGAAAACTTCTTGGGAGGATGTAAAGAGGGAAGCTTTGAATAAATTGGGAAAGAGGAGGAGCTTGCGTAGCTCTATTGGCTTCAGACGGCTTGGTACTGTAGTAGTAGCAGTAAAAGGTAGAATCTTGTCATTTGAATTTCGCAACAGCTAGATTTTCCAAGGAGTAAATGTTCGGATTGGAATTTTGGCATGTTAAATTTTATGCTGGTTGAATTTTCCAGACGTTGCATTTTTCTGGGAAAAATTTTCCCATGTCGAATTATCCTGGTGAATGGGTAGAAATTTACTCGGTGAACATCTACATTAGCTGAAAATTTCAGGGATTAAATTTACTAGGCTATGTGTAGAATTTTAATTTTATCAATTTTTCACTGGCTGGATTTTTCAGGTGGCGCATTATCTCGCAGGTCGTATTTTGACAGATTGAGTTTTAGACTGGATGGATTTCCCTAGGGATACATTTTTCATAGATGGGATTTTGTCAGATGGAATTTTCTAGATGTAAAATTTCAGTAATTTTGTAAAAAAAAATTAGCTGGTTAAATTTTGCACTGATTGAATTCCCCAGGCGTTACATTTTAATGGGTGGAATTTTTCCAAGTTGAATTTTTCACTGGTTGAATTTCTCAGCGTTAAATTTTCTGTGAGTAGAATTTCTATAGGTGAAATTTTACATTGAACGAACTTTATAGATGTTAAAATTTCCTACGGGTAGCAATATTATCAGACTGACTTTGAAAAATCCACTTAGTAAATTTTCTGTGGGCAAAATTTGCCCATTAACAATTGCGATCCTCCCCCCCCCCCAGATAATGATAGGTTTAGTTTTAACTTGAGTTTTAAGTTTCAAGTTACACCTTAAACTTTAGACTTAATCATTTTCAAAACACCAATTTTCTTTATCTATCAAATTAATATGTTAGCTCTCCAGTTGCCAACTGATAACACTTTCTGATTTTTAGATGACGCCATTTGGTACATTCTCAACAATCTATGTCCCCAAAGTGCTAGGGTTATCCCCCCCCCCTCATCCGTAGAAAATTCATCCAACATACAAAATTCAGCAGCCACAGAGACAGGAATTCTGGAATATTAATAAAAAAAAAAAAACACAAAGAAAAGAAGGAATTTTGGAATATTTGACCACTATTACAAAATATAGGTAGAATATGTGGTGTAGAATGTCTAATAATATTTATTCTACACCACATATTCTAGCTATATTTTGTAATAGTGGTCAAATATTCCAAAATTCCTTCTTTTCTTTGTGTGTTTTTTTTTTTAAATTAATATTCCAGAATTCCTTTCTTTGTGGCTGCGGAATTTTGTATGTTGGATGAATGGGCACCATTTCTGCCGCCCATATTGGAGAAACACATTGTCTGAAGCGGGAAAAGAATTTAAAATGGCATTGAACTCGCACTCGATCTATACTTTATTATTCCAATAAAAAACTAAATTTTTACCCCCCCCCCACATCATTAAAAAGGGGTTGTAAATGTTATGCAAGGTCACAGGATCGGTTAGAGTTACCGAATTGGAACTTTCAGGGAAGTGACGGACAGGGAATTTCTAACTAAATTCATGGATTGTTTTCTTCAAAGGAGAGTAAAGAGAAATATGTAACCTAGAGTGCATGAATAAAGTTTTTGAGAGATCTCCAAAGCTAACCCTTTAAGCAGAAATTCTTATTTTCGATTTTGAACAATTTTGGTTTTCCCTACAAAATTACCCCCTCCCCCCGTAACAAAAAAAAATCAAAATTTAATTCTTTTATTCTAAATTATCTTATTTTAATATATAAATATAAATTGATTACGTTTTTATTTTTATGTTTATAACCCAGCTGCTATATTTGATCTTTGAAAAATTCCTTCTTAAAAAAACAAAATAGAAAAAAAATATATTCTTTTAGAAATTAGTAGACAAGGAACTTAATAAAAAAAAAGGGTTTTCCTTAAATGTAGTTAACAAAAAAAGTGTTAGAAATTAATTGGCAAAAAAAAATCATGAACAAAAAAGGTTTATTTTACATTAAATGTGTTATAAATTAGTCACCAAGATAAAAAAAAAGCTGACGAAGAAAAAAGTTAATTAAAAAAAGTTAGAAGGAAAAAACATTGTGTTAGAAATTTGTTACCAAGAAAAAATACATAGTGAAGAAAGTTTTTTCTTCAAAAGAAAAAATGTACTGAAACTTAGTGAGCAACAATAAAAAAAAATATGAGTTATGTTTAAACTTAGTTAACAAAAAAACATATTTTAAAACTTGAGGGGAAAAAAGTTGTAAGAAATTTAATTAGCTGAAAAAGATGGCTACAAAAATTGTTCCAAATATCAGTAAGAAAGTAACTAAAAATTTTTCCAATTAATTTCTACAAAATTCCAGTCAAGTAAAGAAAACAGTTTTTTTACTTGTACATTATCCATGCCTACAAATATCATACTAGAATGGGGAGGCAGCCTATAATAGATAACTATAAATAATTTCTTAGACCACACTGGTTATTCATGACTAATCAAGAGTCACCCTGGCTCTTCTTCGCGATTTTTTTTCCTTACAAGGTCACCCTGCAGCGCCGTTTGCGGTCACGTTTCTGGCGAGGCAAAGTCGTATAACTTATGTCTTATATTACAGTTTTACATATCTTGTGCAAAAATTTAAGGGATATCGGAAATAAAACCTATATTTCATGCCCCTAAAAAATGATGTTGCCTTCTTTAGTTTCATTGCCCAGGTAAAACAAAGATCGTTTTGTAAAGTTTGTTTGTCTATATTTAAAAGTAGAAAATTCCAACGAACGAAAATTATTGGTTCACTGATTAAATAAAATATACCAGCGAAACTAACTCAAATAAAATGGCTCGTAACAATTTTTAATTTCTGTAGAATTCTAAAAACTAGCACTTTACTGAAAACAGAGCTTGTTTGAGCTTTTTAGAGAATTATAATTGGGTACTAAGTTATTGATATCATGGTCACTGAAAGACAACAGAGATAAGTATAAACTAGACTTTTTGTGCAGGATAGTAGTGGAATTTTCTGCCCCGAAGAAGGAATCCTTTATTGGGGGGTTGGTTTTGTGAATACATCATAATTCAGTCTATGAGAGCTAGACTTTTAGATATATCTTACGCAATTGCGGAACCAATAATTCTCGTTCCTCTAAATTTCTACTCTGCTCTTTTCTTCTATATGAAAAACAAATTTAGAATGTAAAGACGCACAAGAATCTTCAAACATGCAAAAGAATCCACAGAAATCGTTGTTTGGTTAAGGCAGAGAATGGACAGGTCTTGCTTTGGCATCTATTTTTTTCAAGTTCAAGAGCATAAATATTAATGGTAATAACACAATCTACTTGTTTTGTACACTATTTATTACTAATATATTAAAGTTTACATCAATCAGCCAATCATTTTATTCATTTCGAAAGAGAAACCTTCATTTACAAGCACTAAACAGTTATTTGGCTGACAAAACTTAGCTTGTCAGGGGCCCCAAAATACAAATAATTAACACCACAAATGAAATAAACAATACACTAAATTACACAACATGTTTGAGTAGTTTTGAAAGCAGAGGAGAGAGAGAGATTTCAGTTGGGATAAAAACTGTGGAGTGAAAACGACAGAAAAATAAGGATTTTTGCCCGGCCGTCGATGACCGTTTAGGTAGGATAAATTTTTGTGAAGCGATGAGTACTTCCGTGATGAGGACAGGGTAAACAGAGATTGAATATATGGTGGTAGAGATCCCTGTTATGCTGAGTAGGCTAAATTTAGGTTTTGTTAAGCAAGTATACCCTCGAAAGATAGGCCTGTGTCTGCGTTGAAGCTGGTTGAAAGGTAAATTCTAGGAAGACAAAAGGTTACCTCAAATGCTTTATTCTGAATAGACCGCAAACCAATTTGTTTGTTTCCCCACACTGAGCAACAATATGACAGCATAACACGGGAAACACAAAAGCATAACACGGGAACCACATTATGTCAGGTGAAAGGTAAGAATTAATGCAATTCAACGTAGCTGACTAATCACATAATTAACAGATTTGACTATAAGCATCATCAAACTATAAGCATTACAAACAAACTAGAAGTTTTGTACAATAATCTTTCTTTTATGTTTACCATTATAAACTAATCAGTCTCATGTTTTTCCCAATATGAAACATAGGCTACTGAAAATATGGACACTGTCGTGGATTTGCTGCTTTTCTTAGATTTCCAAAAGCTTTGGATTCTATGGACAAACTTTAGACATCATTTGGAATATTTCTTTAAAAAAAACTTATATTTTGAAAAGAAAATTAATGGCGAGATAAAACAAGGGTAAGAAAACCATTTATAGTAAATTGTTTTATCACTTTAAGATTACAGTACAGTTGTAGTAAGTGGTGCTAAATGCACTAAAACGCAAAATTGCATTTATGTTCCAAGACCCAAATTAAAGTTAGAACAAGCTAGACTGATATCTAGTATGCCATATAAATATTAGAAGTGATGCTTTAGAAATCCTAGTAAAAATTTTCAAATATCCTGGTCATATTTGACTTCAGACTTTCAACTTCCTGAAATCTTCTCCACTTTTTTGTAGATACTATCCCACCCAAAATGTTAGTGAAAAATGTTAAACCCCTTGGTACCAAAATTTCTGATAATCATTAGTGTCAAATAAATGTTTCAAATAACTTAAAAAAAGCAGGTGCATCTCTCTCCTTTCTTAAACTTCTGAATAAATAAAAGGGCCCAAGGATGCATTCCCTCTCAAGTCTGGCATTCCCTGTCAAGTCTGGCAGCCCCCAATCTTTTCAGTGAACTTGACAACAAAATTGAGTCCGTCTAGAAACGTTTACTCATGTTAATTTATAAAGACAGTAAAATCCCACATCCCTTCTTCCTCAAATTCGTGCACCTTACCACCTAAAAAGAAAGGAAGGATAGCATTTGCTTACGATATTCTAAGTCTACTATTTCCAGTAGCTGCATTGTGGAGCTTTTCACGAATTTTCAGACCTGCTAAACCTCATCTCTATTGTTTAGCCTCCTCATCTGTCCTAAACTTCTTGCTGATCCATGTTGTTACTCAGAGGTATCGAAGGACTTGAATCCCCTTTATCCAGGAGCAGCTCAACAAATCTAGGTGTCCTTCCCTAAATAAATGCAGTTTCTTCTTTTTTTTTAAGCGTCATTCATTGTTTTTCCACACTAAATGTTATGATGTTTCGAGTTTTGTATCTTAGATTTAAGACATTCTGTTTTTCTCCTGTGTTTTTAACGTGTAGGTCATGGTTACTTCTCTTTGCCTCACATTATGCTAAGTCTATAAGTTTATGTATTCTTAGACCTGGATAATGACTTTGGCTTTATTAGCTTGTGATGGTCATTCGTCAATGAAGTAGTATCTTTTCCTGTCAATTTGGTTTATGTACAAAATAATGATTATGCCTATTTATTATTGAACCTAAATATCAGTCCAAGAAAACCAAAACATGACGAACTGAAAATTACAATTTACATTTATACATTACAATTTACATTTACATAACGAACTGAATTCTTGCAATTTACATTTCAAATCAAGTTATCTGAACTTCCAAGACTGACTATCTACTGAATTCTCAGACTCTAGTTACACTTTTTGTTTACCTACTCTAGTTATACCAGTTATTAAAACAATAATAATAAATATAACATGACAAAACTCACAGAGACAACACCAGTTTCTTCCTTCGTAGGACCAGTTTGGAATATTCTAATTATTTTGTCAGTCCCAACAGTCGCAAATACTAATTTACGAGGAAGTTCAGTAAGGCTTGTTGAAGAGCTAATGGCAATATGATTAACAGAAACTGGATGATTCATGGATTTCAATACATCAAACTTAAAACGCAGACTTGATTCTAGTTCTTCCTGAAAAGAAAAATTATTAGCAATTACCGTGCCCAAAGTGGAAGAGGAGGGGAGGGGAATGGCAGGCATATCACCTAACATTTGCCTAAAGAACATAGCGCATCATGGAAAAATTAAAAAAGTAAAAAGTTTGGCTTAAAACGTTACTTTTCTGTTTAAACCTCCCCTCTTTCTACCAAAGGAACTTGACCTGTGTCCACCTATGCGTAATTTACAGTTTTTACTCTTCACTGATAACTTAAAAAAGAAACGTTCTTTTCTCCCTCTTTCTTTCATTTCTCTCTCTCTCTCTCTCTCTCTCTCTCTCTCTCCCACGATATCTGAAAGTTGTTATGTATTTTTTTATCGTATAATTGTGTATCTAGATTTGAAAACCCTTTTTCCATTGCTAAACCGCAATCTAAATTCAATATCATTCATTACCACCAAATTGCAGCCTTTCCTTTATTTTATACAACACTTTTATTCTGTCACTGGTGAAACAGACACGCTTCCAGTTTCTTCTGCTTCCAGGGATGTTTTATTCCTTGAAGGAAGACTTTTTAAGTTGAAACATAATCTGTTAGATGTTCTAAGTATTGTTAAAAAAAAAAATTGGCAACGTAAGTAATGATTTGATTACATTGAACTCTGCAACAATTAGTAAACATGTTTCTAATTTATCAAAGGCTGCCAGACGGGATAGTTATTTTCGAATGCTTCTACTAAATATCCAGGGTCTCTGTTCCTAAATTTACCTTCTAATATAGATAATTTATGACAGGCTACCTGGTGCTATCTGTTTATGTGAGACTTCCTTAGATTCCAGAAATACTATGCTTCTGAATAGATCACAAATTAGAACCTAGGTTCTATGGGGGAAAAAACTTTTATTAAATATAAATTTACAAAACCGAATATGATTCCATGAATTTACATATTTATAAGTTTTTGTTCTATAAATTCTTCTAAAATTGCTTGGAAATTTAATTTCCTTACGTCTTCCTTTTCAGTCGATCTAACTGCTAAACTATTTAATCTATCCTGATTCATTGCTACTCTAAATTAGTTTTTTATTAGTTTTAGCCTGTAAAATGATCTCTCTACAGAAGCAACGCTAATTGGAATTGAACAATTTGAACATTTAAGTGTATTTTCAAAAAATTCTGAAGGGGAAATAGATTCCAAAGCTTCCATTCTTCAACTAACATTTTTCCATCTATATCAGCATCTTTCATCTTCAATACATCTTTTTCTGTTAACTTAGAATCTGTTCGAGAAATTTCTAATTCAGCTGCATGTTTTCGAAGTACTTCTTTTTCCATATTTTGAAATTTTCATAGAAACCCAAATAATTCATTATGATTTTTTAATTGTTCAAAACGACCTTTTTATTTCAAAATTCTGTTGATGCTTCCAAATCTTCTGCAAAACTTTTTGCCTGATCTAACAGCTGTTCGAATCCAGTATTTCTGTAGTTCGTTAAGCATTTAAAAAGTTTTTTAAATGAAGAAGCGCAATGGATAAGTTTACAGATTCACTTTGAAGTTCCTTGCAAACATAATTGACTTGGACCAGTAAATCATACCAAAAAACCAGTGATATTAAAAATTTATAATCTTTCATTCCATTTCCCAGAGATTCTGCTTTGCTTTTAATTTGTGAATCTTCGAAAATTTCTGATATTTTGAAAAGAGAATAAAATTCACCTGTTATAAAATTGTCATACACCTGTCATGAAATTCACCTGTTTGATAACTCACTGGTTTCACGCTTGAATTCGACATTCCCACCTGGTACTGCAAAGCGGCTTCACAGTAAGTTCTTTTCCATATTTAAGAAGTACTAACCATCTTTTTGAGGATGCCAAAAACAAAAGATATAGGAATTGGAGAATATATGTTCAAACTATTATCATAGCCTTGCCCCCTAATGTTGTTGATGTCAAGTACTAAACTTTGAATTTCTTTTTTTAACATACAAAATAGATTCTTCCCTGCGCTGCTCTCTACATGTATAAATTAAATGAATTGCTCATATGTAGAAATATTCGAACCTGGTAATATTCCATCCAAAATATACCTGATGCTAAAGGGCATTTGTTCCTGCTGACTGAAACCTTCTATCAATAATTTTATTTTTGTTTATTTTGTTGACTATTAAGTTCATTATTTCATTTGTATTGTTCTGCTTAAATAACTTGGGTGTTATTGTTTTCTGGCCATTCTTTTTTAATGATTCTGCAATACAGGATCAAATTTCCTAAGTAATTCCAGTGTATCTAGAAAATTTCCATTTTGTGCATCGCCTAGGTTTTTGACGTAGCCTCTAAACGCAATATTACGTTCTGCTAAAAACTGAGCTATAGAAAATAATCTTTAAAATATCTTATAGAAACAAAATTTTCTTGGTTTAACAACGTCTGTAGGATACAGAATCAAATTTCACAAGTAATCCCAGTGTATCTAGAAAAGAGTATTAATTAGATTCCAAAGTATCTAAGGTTTGCACAGCCAAAAAATTTTTTTTTAAGCTCTGTACATTTTAACATTGCAGCCAAATGATTTTTTTTTTATTTTCATGTGTGGCTAATCTATTAAGTATGTTTGGCTAGTTATTCAATCCTGCACTGGCCAGTGCACTGTATAAAAATATAAACAGTACAATCCTCCTAAAATATATCTGTCGCATACAGTCTCGGCGCGTATAAAAGCTGCTTTCATTTCCTTTGCTTAAGCAATCCATTGAATATTTCTCAGTTTCTCAATTACCTTTGGATAAAGGGTACAAACCTGCATTATTTATGATTGCGAAAGCAGAAACAAAGGGGGTGAGCCAGCGAAGTAATTTACTACTGTCCCATCTCAGAGGTATGACTTATGACTTGACTAAGTGGTGGAACTAGGATTCCTAAGAGAGGGGTTTGGATTAAATTTTAGCAAATACGGAAATTTCCCGTGCCCACTTCTGATCAACGATTCACCTGGGAAATAGCCAGAATTTCGTAAATAGTAGGAGAATGATTCAAAAGGGGGCGGGGCTATTCGAAATTTACTAGAAAATATTTTACCACAAAGGTGCAACATAACAGTCTTAGTACAGATTATCTATTATGTTCCACGATAATCTGTGGTTTTAGATAGTAATCTTGCGCCATGGAGCGTCAATTAGTATCATTATCTTTCCAGTTTCGGGTTACATGTAAGTTTGGTATAAAACTGAAATGTTTCAGAATTGTGTTAAGATTATTTAAAATTATTTAATCATTCTAGTTACCAAGTTTATTGTGAGTTACTAATCAAACTTTGTTTTGTCCAGAGCATGTTTGGAGTCAGGGAGTGGGGGTATGGTCTCTCATCTCCTTTTTTAGCAGAGGCAAAATTAAAAACTAGCATTTGATTATCTCCTTAATGAGCTCCTCAGTACTACAGACAATAAAATTCCGACCAATATCAATAAATGGAAAGTTGATAAATGGAAAGTTGATTAGTGATCATTCTTACCTTGAAGTGTCTGTTGTTTTAAATGTTTTTTTGTCATGTGCATTGTAGTCCAAAATGGTTTCAAAAACAGCTATGGGATAGGATAGACATAAACTTATATCAATGCGTATTAGGTGATATTCTCAGTAGAATTAGTATTCCTTTTCACCTCCTATCACAGTCTAAAAAATTTCATTCACTGGAATTAGATATGTATTGTGCTGAAATAGTTCATGCTATGAAAGTTGTGGCTTCTGTTGTGGTTCCTGTTATGAGAGTCCATAAAAACACACAAAAAAAGGGATGGTCTGTTATACCTGGGTTGGGCAAAACAAAAGAGAAATATCAGCTATGGTACCATATTTGGGATCAATGTGACCAACCAAGAAATGGCCCCCTTTTCTAGATAGTTAAATTAACAAAAAAGAAATTATATAAAGTTAGTGGCAACACGGAAGAAACAACAAGTAAAAGATATATCAACCAAAAACTTAGGAATAATCCAAAGTTACTTTATAATGAGGTTAATAGATTAAAGCAATCATCAGCTGATTTATCAGACCAAATAGCACTGGAACAATGGTATAGACAGTTTACTTCAGTATTTTTGTCCAACCCACCAACAACTGAATTGAGTTATTGTGAATTGTTATATAAGCATTTTTCTCAGTTGAACCCACATAAAAACCTAGTTTGTTTTTCTCCATCTTTGGTTTTGATTAAAATTAGATCACTAAAATGTGGGAAGTCCCCAGGTCCAGATAGTTTGCTATCAGAGCACCTTTTGTATGGTACTACAAAACTACTAGAGCATCTTACGTTATTATATCAAATAATAGTAATCCAGCAGTATGTCCCTTCTTTGATGGGAGAAGGTAGAGTAGTTTGTATCACAGTTTATAGAATTAGCAGTATGATCATTCCCTATCTCACCCATTATAAAAACCCTGACCGAGGTGCAAGTGCTCCAAAGAACGTAAAAACATAAGCGGCATTATATCTTTTCACGGGTAGACAAGTCAGATTTCTCTTGAACGCGAAACTTGGCTTCAACGTTGGAACACTAATTTTGAAGAAACTAATTTTAAATTAATTTATTCCAGTAGTAACATGAAAATCGGTAATTAGTAGTGCAATGTTATTATTAGATGTTTTTAGGAATTAAAAATAGGTTTCAAAGTCTCAAGTTGGTTTCAAAGGCATTTTGAGAAAGTTTCTGCCAAAATACGTGTTCCAGGGTAATTCGACTGCTAACGGCAGATCAAATGAGAGGAGCTGTTTGTACGCACCAATATATATATATATATATATATATATATATATATATATATATATATATATATATATATACATATATATATATACAAAAACATTGATTGAAAACGCAACTAGTCTTATCTAGAAAAAAAATATCATAGAAAATAAATATTACGACTTGAAAAAAAATGATAAACCATCCAGTTGTGGATCCAGAGGGGGGGGGCGAGGGGTGCCCCCATATAGTAGTCTAAAGTAGCGTAATTTACCTAATTAATGCAAGTTTGCATTAATTAAACTTGATCCTAACGTAAGTTTATCGGATCAACCTATTTTGCGCTCTCCCCCTAAAAATTCCTGGATCCGCCCCTGAAACCACCACACCTATTCCACCAGTTATTAGAAGAAAACAAAGTCCTTATTTTCACACATTTAATCCACCCCCCGCCCACTTTTTTTTTATAAAATCCAAAAAGGGCCAAAAAGTTTAGTACACTGTGTGTAAATAATATATTAATTAATAATTGTAATATAAATTAAGTCATACCTGTGAGATGGGACACTTGCAAACCACTTGGCTGGCTCACCAAGTTTTTTTCTGCTTTCACAATTATGAATGATACAATTTCAAATCATTTCTCATTGATTGACGCATTCATACTAACCCGCTAATCCATGAATAAGTGGGAGGAGCTTTTTGTTTGCACCAAGAATGAAGACCAGAAAAATGATCTGTGATAAACTTACTGGATAATTCTATAAACTGTGGTTTGTATACACAAGAAGGGCAAGGATCCTTCATATTGTTCATCATATAGACCTATAACACTTTGTTCTGTTATTAGTAAATTATTCGAAAATATTTTACTCCCATATTTATCAACAAAATGTGATGTGGGGGGGGGACCATCAGTTAGGTTTTCAAAGTGGTGTTGGGGTTCAAAAGCCACATGGTACCTACCCCCATATGTGATTGATGTTATAGACGTTAGCCACTTGTTGTATGCTGATGATATTTTGTTATTTTCAGACAATTTAATATCACAGGCCTCCCGCTAGATTTTTTGTGAAAAATATGAACTTTATGAACTTTGGCTATCTCAAAATTTTGATTGGATGAGTTTGGGGAAATGATTGGCATGGGTATGTGTATCAATATTCAAATGTGTCCAAATTGCTCTTTATTTGGGTATTGCTATTGTGCTGCCTATGATAAGAATTTCATTATTTTTCAGTAATTTTTTTATGTGGCCTAGGGATACATAAAACTAAAACTGTTAGTGTTGGCGGGGGCAGGGCTAGATAAAGGGCAATTGGAGTGATTGGGCCAAAGTAATGCAGGGCCCAATTGGACCCATTTACACAAATTACTGTTTATCTGGCCTTACCCCCACCTCCATAAAATTTTCACTTCTCCCTAGGCTACATAAAAAAAAACTAACATAAAAACAATGAAACTCTTATAAAATAGCCCATAGTGTATTTTCAATAATCAGATTATCAGGCTTCAATCTATTGTTGTTCACATTTTCACTTATTTAACATAGTATTTTTTTATACAACATTCAGCACAATCACTCAGGCTAAACTGAATATCTCCAAGTCTACACAGAGTTACCAGTTTTACAGCTGATGAATCAACAGAAAGAACAACAAATAAACATGTTATTAGGGCTATATATGTCCAACAGGGGGGGGGGGGGCTTTTTCTGGGAAACAACTATTTTGTGTGTTAACAAGAAATATAAAATAAGAAATTTAATAGTATAATGTTTATAATGTATATATATATACCATTTCATTGTGTTTTGCGTTTGATTGCCTATGTTGGTAAAAATTTACAACTGCAACCCCTGATAAGGAGACATTATAAAAAAAAAATTCTTACTTTAAAATATATATAATCATCCTAGTTAACATATTATCCAAGGGGAAAACCTTTTTCCTCAAGTCCTTCCCCCTTTTTTCTTCTTTTTCCAACTTAAAAGAAAAAAATTACAATTTGAGCCATGCTCTCAATGCAATGTGTTAATCTTTTGAAATTGGTGCTATAAGTTGTTTTTTATAGATAGCGTTCATCTTGGTCATTGTTATCTCTGTTTTTTTTTTTAATAATAGATAAAGCAGTGGCAATTTTGTATTTTTGCCTAGCCATTTTCAATAATTAAAAAAAAATATTATACCCCACCCTCCTAATGTACAAATATATAACAGAAATTATATTCTGATTCTAAATATAACCTTCATTTACATCATAAATAAATTTTGCCCCACCCCCCTAATGTACAAATATATACCCTGATTCCAATATATTTAGGGGTTGGGGTACAGTTCATTTGGTTATATTTAGGTTCAGAATGCATTTTTGGTTATATATTTGCACATTCGGGGGGTGGTGTATATAATCTATATGTATATGTATGTTTATAGCAATATTTTGGGTAAATTTTTACCAAATCATATTATTGAGTTAGGAATAAAGTGAATACACCATTTGATGCCTTTTTTTATGCTGATTACAAATATAATAATCATTTATATCGGAAATGAATTTCAGCCCCCCCTATATATGCCAATTCAGGGGATATATTTCTACATTAGTGGGGGGGGGGAGGGGGGGGGTGGGGGTAAAGTTTAACCTTACCTCTCAGTTACATCAGAAACAAAATTTGCCCCCACCCCCCCCTAAAGTAGAAATATACACCCTGAATTGGCATATATAGGGGGGAGGGGGCTGAAATTCATTTCCGATAGAAATGATTGCTATATTTGTAATCAGCATAAAAAAAGGCATCAAGTGGTATATTCACTTTATGCGTAAGTCAATAATATGATTTGGTAGAAATTTACCATATTTTGTATTTTTGCCACTGCTTTATCTATCATTAAAAAAAAAAACAGTAAAGTTCTACCAAATCATATTATAGAAAGGCATTACACAAAGGCTTGTGCAAGACTCGGGAGGTTGGCCGAACAATACAAGTCAGAAAAGATTATTATCTGTGGGGACTTCAACTGTCAGCTTCTGGATGATGATCACTTTTTCACCATATTACGGGGGTGTCTGCCAGACACTATGGCCCCCATTCCAAAATCCCAGTCCTTCACGTTTGTCCACAGCGCATCCCTGGCTACATCAGATATCAATCACATTTTCGTAAATTTCCTACTTCCGACCGGGATTAAAGCCATTGTTGACTCGGAACACAATTGTAGTGATCACCTTGGGATTAGCTTAATGGTACCATTCTCCACCTACAAGCGGTGCCCCGGGCGATCATGGTTTATCAAGAGTGAATGGCAAAGGATAGATCAGTCCTTGTACAAAGATATTCTTGACTCAACTCTTGCTAAAATCAAAGTACCGTTCCACCTGCTTACTCATGGCCAAAATGAAGACAGACTAGCCCTGAACAATTTTTGCTCCGAAATTGTTCATTTGATGAAGCTTGCGGAATCTGCTGCTGTTCCAGTGGCAAAAGTGTACCACAACACTCGTAAAAAGGGATGGGATAACCCAAATGTCAAGTTTGCCAAGAAGAGATCCAAGTTCTGGTACGAATTGTGGAAGGACTGCGACAAACCTGCTCTGGAGTAGTTTTTCAGTGCTTTCAACATGCCAAAAAAGAATTCAAACATACTGTCGAGAATATGCAAGTCCAGCAAGTGGAGAAGTTGTCTTGTGATTGCAGGAGTGACCCAAACATCTTATGGAAGTGATTCCAATCTAACAGGGCCAACACTGATGTGCAAAGTCCCATTCCCGATGAAAGTTGGGTAAACCATTACAAGGACATGTTTGCGCCACCACCCAACGAGCTGGACTCGTATATAAATCTGAGTTAGATAGGCAATTAATCAGCACAAAACTCCGCCGCACTGATGTCATTGTTTCCAAATGGCATATTGAGATAATTGTGAGAAAATTGAAAAAGAACAAGTCTCCAGGGCTCGATGGGATCACTCCGAGGCACTTACAGCACAGCAAAGAACGTCTACATGAGTACTCAGCCTTACTATTCCAAATGAGCATTGAGCAGGGACTCACACCTGCCAACTTTCATGGTTGCCGCACATCCAATATTCTGAAAAAGAATCGAGATCCCTTGCTTTGTAAAAGCTACAGACCAATCACAGTTTCATCGGTTATCAGCAAAGTATTTGCAAAGGTACTGTTGCCCCATATTACGTCGCATGCTCTAATGGAAGACAAACAACTTGGATTCAGAAATGGGTTGGGCTGTGGACACGCCCATTGGCTACTAAGAAGAATAATGAGGTCTACATCTTTAGTTAAAAAGCCACTCTTTGCCTGCAGTGTTGACATTTCTGCTGTGTTCGATTCTGTTGTCCAATCGCAGGCACTGTGGTGCCTCTTAGATTCAGGAGTCGACCCCTGCATTGTCCTTGTTCTCCATGACTGGTACTCCCACACGCATATTTGTCTAGCTTTGGGATGGGAAACAATTGCCGGTCACCGCAAGCAAAAGCTTTCTGAACCCATTCGGCTCTTCAAAGGAGTTTGGCAAGGATCTGCTCTAAGCCCTATCATCTTTAATTCTGCAATTTACTCTGTAACTAGATTTGTTTGTGGGACCTTCTTTTTGGAGGGCTTGGATCTAAGTTTCATTTCTTATACAGATGACTTGTTGCTCCTAAGCAGCACGCTGAGGGGTCTACAAGAGAATCTTTGTCTTTTAGTGACCCTATACAGAAGAATAGGACTACAAGTCAATATAGAGAGAACCGAATTTATTGTTTTTAGCGGCACCAACTCAACCAATTTCAATCTTGTCCTTGACAGTATCAGAATCCAGCAGTCCCAGTCCCTAAATTACCTTGGTATCACGTATGGCCAGACACCTAGGTCAACTAGAGGCTTGTTGGCTGAATCAGTCTGTAAATCTATCCGCTCAGCATATGGAAAAGCTGTCAAATGCAAGTGGTCATTTAATCAATTTATTAAGTCAAAACTATTCAACGCTGTTGTCTCTCCTGCCATCTGGTATATATCACCCTTGTGGGAAATGTTGTCCCTCACCAAGCGTCAAAAAATACGAACCACATACTACAGATTTGCAAAATTTTTGCTGGGACTTCCACTAAGATTTTCTAACATGGAGATCTCATCCATATATGGAATCCTTGATCCATCAACCAAGGTGATTGATCTAGAACGGAGAGCCTCAAGACGATCCCTCAGTAAACTCTACAACTCACTGCTGACTCAACTGTTTCTGTGAATGAAATACCTGTATTTAATTTTTAGTGTTGAACATGTTTTTCTTCTTTTTTTTTGTTTCATTTTGTACTCCGCTTTTTTTTCTCCATTTCTCCATTGTAAGCGGGCATAAATAAATATATATATTATTGAGTTAGGAATAAAGTGAATACACTATTTGATGCCTTTTTATGCTGATTCTGAATATAATAATCATTTCTATTGGAAATGAATTTCAGCCCCCCCCCTATATATACCTAACCTAACCCAACCTAACCTAAGCCTGAATGGGTATATATAGGGGGGGGGCTGAAATTCATTTCCGATAGAAATAATTATTATATTTGTTATCAGCATAAAAAAAGCATCAAATAGTGTATTCACTTTTGTCCAAACTCAATAATATGATTTGGTAGAACTTTACCAAAAAACAGAGTTAACAATAACATGCTAACAATGACATGCCATTTTATAGATGAATGCTATCTATAAAAAACAATTTATAGCAGCAATTTCAAAAGATTTGTGTTTTGTGTTGAGAGCATGGCAAAAATTTTAATTTTTTTCTTTTAAGTTGGAAAAAGAAGGAAAAAAGAGGAAGGACTTGAGGAAAAAGGTTCTTTCCTTGGACAATGTTAACTAGGATGATTATACATATTTTAAAGTAAGAATTGTTTTCCTAACATGTCTCCTTATCAGGGGCCACAATTGTAAATTTTTACCCCTATGTCTTCAGGCTAGGCCTATATATAGGACCATCAGTGGGCTGGGGGTGGATTGTCATAAACATGACTTTTGCTGTAACAAAAAAAAAGTAAGAAACCAAAAATTACTTTTCTTTTCTATCAGTTTAACCCAGGAGATCCATTATTCTGCAACTTTAACAACAGCTTTTTTACAGACATAGCAAGTGGCCTAGGCTAGAAAGCGGTAAATATCTACAAAATCATATTATTGAGTTAGGACTAAAGTTAATACACCATTTGATGCATTTTTTTTTGCTGATTACAAATGTAATAAGCATTTATATTGAAAATGAATTTCAGCCCCCCCCCCCTATATATGCCAATTCAGGGGTAGGTTAGGTTTAGCCTATATAGGGGGGGGGGCCGAAATTCATTTCTGATAGAAATGCTTATTATATTTGTAATAAGCATAAAAAAAGGCATCAAATGGTGTATTCACTTTATTCCTAAGTCAATAATATGATTTGGTAGATATTTACCTAGAAAGCTAGCCCATGAAAATCTGGTAAATATATACCAAATCATATTAGGCCTATTGAGTTAGGAATAAATTGAATACACTATTTGATGTTTTTTTATGCTGATTACAAATATAATAAGCATTTCTATTGGAAATGAATTTCAGCCCCCCCCTATATATGCCAATTCAGGGTTAGGTTTGGTAGGCTATATATAAGGGGGGGGGGCTGAAATTCATTTCCGATAGAAATACTTATTATATTTGTAATCAGCATAAAAAAGGCAGGTAAAATTCTACTTTAGCTACTTTTGACTATCTTAGAAAGGGGTTATGTTAAGAAAATGAAACTTTCAGGGATGAGTCTACAGGCTAAAGTATGTCCCGGGAAGGTATTTTTAAGTACCTACCTCCACTCCTTCTCCCTCTAGAGGGTCTTGACCTTTGATGACCTTTAAAAATCTGTGAGTTATATAAGTAAAACCTTGCAAAATAGATCTTCTGTTTAAATGAAGCATAACAAAATTGTTTTCAGCTTCACAACTTTGCTCAATCCCAATTTATAAGGTTTTAAAGATATACAAATACTTTTCCTAAATTTTGGAATTAAAACATTGATATGGCTTAAAATGCTGCTCAAATAACTAAAATTGCATTTTCAGAGCTAAAGCCAGAGAGAAAGACACTGATAACTGAAAATTAAGGTAAAATGTTGTTTTGTCAAAATTTCAATGGGTATAGACATATCGTGTAGGCAAATTTCAGGACCCTCTAGGGGGAGAAGGAGTGGATATAGGTACTTCAAAATACCTTCCCAGGACATTCTTTGGCCTGTAGACCCATACCTGAAAGTTTCATTTTCCTAACCTAAACCCATTCCAAGATGGCCAAAAGTAGCTAAAGTAGAATTTTACCAAAAGGCATTGAACGGTGTATTCACTTTATTCCTAGGCTAATTCAATAATAGGCCTATGATTTGGTAAATATTTAGGCCTACCGAAAATCTTTTAGCAAGCAAAGAAATGAAGGAAATGTTACCATGAACTGTATCTAGCCATTCACTAGACTGTTTCCTTACACCAGAGGCCTAAGTTAAAGGCCTAAACCCAAATTTTATTTGGAATGTTAAACATGAAACTTTGCCACTCACCTCTGCCTGTAATATTCCACAAGTAACTGAGTTTTTAGAACCAATAACAAGAATAACTTTCCCGTCTTTGATAGATGAGACATTAAAGCATCTGCAATCATTTTCCAACAAAATATGGTAGACTGGTGAAGCTAGTGGAAGCATTTTAGAATTTAACAGTATTTAAAAATGCAGCGTTGATAATTTTAAAGTATGACGGTAATTGGAGAAGGAAAAAGTAGATTAGTTTCTGAACTTTGGGGGTTTTCTATTGACAATCGAGATTTTCTTTTTGGATTGTGAGTTTGTAAAAAGAAAAGGAAATTTCAGGATCCAAATTCTGAAAATCCCTGCAACCCGATATTATGAGAAAATTGCATTTTGGCACAATATTAGAAACGCCTAAAAGGTGGAAACTATCTAAGAATTAGACCCAATGCCACTCCGATTTATCAGCGGCGCGCCGCCAATGAAAAACACGTCAACGTCGAGAGATTTCGGTAAAGTGCTGAAGTGTTGCTGGTTACCATTCTCGTGGCGGTACACCGTCTGTCTGTGTATATTTAGCTTTATGTTTTTGCAGTTATTTGTTGATCTCGGTGTGCCAAGTCAGCTAGCGTGCTAAGTAGCTTCGAAAAAGTTTATTAATATTAATGTCTAAAAAGAAAATGGAAATAAGAGATTACGGACAGAGTAGGCAGTGGCCTACTCTTAAATTTCTTCCCCCCCCCCAAGAATTTTCACAAGACTTTCTTAAATAGCTTATTCTCTCATATACAGTAGTTTTCTTAATTTCTTAGAGCATAGTTTGATAATTTATTTGATTTAGCTAATAGCAATAAAAATTTTCCCCTTTACAGATCCATATTTTGCTTTTATGTATCTATTATGATTATTCAATTTAAAGATCTATCTCATGTCATGAGCCATAATTTGTCATTCTCTCGGTCTTTCCGTCCCTGTAATCTAGTTTTCAGCGTGTTTCATTGAATTTTTTTTTTTTTTTAATTTTGGGATTAATGATTATTAGTTTCTGTCTTTCAAGTGACTCAGTATGCCACAAAGCGGCAAGATATTTCTAATTTAGAGGATTAAAAAGTCTTCCTTCACAAGACAACCTCACAATTTCATGTATTAACAAAAGATTTGAACTGCTTGGATCTATGATAGTGTTAAAAAAAAAGCCGCAACTGTTGATTTGTTTCGAATTTTACATATTTAAAACTGCGAGGATAATATCTTCAATCATTATTTTTGTTGTAAAACGCAGATAAAAACTTCAACTCATATCAAGGATTCTAAGCTAAGAATATTTCTAAGAAGCCATGAGCTGAAAGTATATTCTTAAAATCTTGCAGCCAAGGCCATATTTTACTTATTTTATTTCACTACTTACTATTCAACTTCGGCCTGAAAAGATAAAAAATAAATTATGTCAAAGCAATGCATAAGCAGTAAATTTGGTAAGAAAACTAACTTATTTTAGACCAGAAACAAATTTTACTATCTTAGTTTAAATTAGGCCGATTTGGCGAAACTACCAAAATACGAAGTTAACAAATTTCGTAATTCACCATATCCGTAACAGAGAATTTTTTTGAATTTCGGAAAAAAAGGGGCAATAAGATTAAAATCTTGTGCGAAATTCAATCAAATCCCCACCTTTCCTTCGAATTTTCCGAACTCTTTTAGATTTTGATTTAATAGCTTGACATATCACTACGAGACTTCCTTCGAAGGATTTATAAACTATACAACTGAATTTTAGACCTTCTCTACCAGGTCTTGGAATTGGTACCAAAATTGGATTGATATTTTGGTCCCCCTGAAATACTGCTGTAACTACTCCGTTTTTTTTTTAGATTCAGTATAATTTAGAACTTTTGGTCCAGATTTTACTGAACCCCAAAAATTTTTGGGCGCTGCCCTCCCTCCAGTTGTGACACACAGGTCTACTAAAATGGAGATAGAAAGAAGCACCCCGTGTTGTTACATGCATGTTGACTTCCAATGTTCAATTTTATCCTAGTTAAGGCCTCCAAACTGGGTCCAATTTAAATGCAACAAGGTATTTGCAGGACGTTGTTATTTGTTTTCTTCCTCTTCCCCCAAACGAACAAAGCCCTTAGCTTCTTTTGCGTTCTACTGCACAGGAAGAACAAAAGCTACTTCGCTATTGTGGCATATACTGGGTTAAAAGGTATGATACTGTAATTGCTGGGTTTCAATGAGTACAACGACAGGTATCACAAAAACACAGACACGGAGGGAA
Source organism: Artemia sp. Qi Xiang Cuo (assembly GCF_049724085.1). Taxonomy (NCBI): domain Eukaryota; kingdom Metazoa; phylum Arthropoda; class Branchiopoda; order Anostraca; family Artemiidae; genus Artemia; species Artemia sp. Qi Xiang Cuo. Next base: position 24,195,717 of record NC_142814.1, on the reverse strand, counting down.
GCGAACGCTCCCGTTCACTGAATGGCAAGATATTAAAAAGTCTGACAAAAAGACTCTTGATCCTATTGATTTTTGAGTGATATTTCTTGTGTCGCGTTTTCTTCGAATTTACCTCAGTCATTATGTAGTACGCGCAATCGGAGTTCTAAGGGGCTTTAACGGACCCGCTTGTTTATTTGGATTTGAACGACACATTACTCGGGACTTTTTGAACAGATTCGAAACTCGGGACTTTTTGAACAGATTCGAAACTCGGGACGTTTTGAACAGATTCGAAACTCGGAAGCGAAATATCTTGAATGGCAAGATATTAAAGTCTGACAAAAAGACTCTTGATCCTATTGATTTTTGTGTGATATTTCTTGTGTCGCGTTTTCTTCGAATTTACCTCTGTCATTATGTAGTACGTGCAATCGGAGTTCTAACGGGCTTTAACGGACTCGCTTGTTTATTTGGATTTGAACGACACATTACTCGGGACTTTTTGAACAGATTCGAAACTCCTTCCTAATAAGAACAACTAGGGCCGTTCTTTTACTCATCTATGTGCTAAGATCTTACATCTTTTGATAAAAAACGCTTAAAAGTGAAATCTTAGCACTAAGATCTTACATCTTATGGCGTTCTTTTGCAAACGTCTTTCATCATTCTGCTCTGATCAGCGGTCTGAGAACAATGATGAGTATATCATCAAAGTTCTCTCATCATTGTTCTATATAGCAGAAAGATGGCGCCTTTCAAAATTTTTGCTAACGTCAGTGAGCTGTAAGATCTTAGAACAAAGATGAGTTAAAGAACGGAAATCTTTGCAGAAAAATGTGAGATCTTAGAGATAAGATCTTAGTGCAAAAGAACGGGCCTACTGACGTCAGCTGACGGCGTGCTACAATTTTCCCTAAAATCAACTATTCGCAGCCGAAAAGAAAACCGGCCCTGTGTTGGGGTCTAATAAGAATAGGGTAAGAGGGCAAAGCTATTTAAATAAGGGGAAAATTTGAATAGGCCCTAGGAGGGGGCAGGAGTATAGCTAACTTATTATATGTATCATTGTTCAGAGGCCTACTGAGTCAGTCTTTTGTTTTTGTTCAGCAAAGACATACAAAACGAACAAGGCTTGCAAGTAGAGTTCTTTTTATGACTGACACGTCCATATTCCTATTTATACCTCTAGTTTCTGAAAAAGGTGTCCAAACAGGCAAAAGTTCTTCATATTTAAATGAGTCTCCCAAAAAAAAACATCGAAAACCTATCCTACCAAAAAGGTAATTCACAGTCTAGCGTACAAGTCCGTAAAAAATCAAAACCAAAAAAAAAAAAAAAAAAAACAACACAATAAAAACAATAATTCTATCTCAATGCCCATGATCAGTTAGGAAAATCCAGTAGCATAATCCTTGTTATCTTCACCATTTTAAATAATGTGGCATTAAAAAAAGTAATTAGTTAAATTTGCCTTTCATACGTTCAAATACGTCTTAATTTGTTCAGATATAATGTTAAGACATGTCTTTAGTTATATTTTATATCATACATTGTAATTACATGTCCCATTCTCATGGTAGTTTATGGCACATAAATGCTAGAGTTCAGCTGATTTGAAAAAATTGGTTTTCTGGGAAACGAAGCTCCTAGGATGGATTCTACTTTCAGAAAAAGTTTAAAATTATAAGACTCAGGTGAATCATAGATGTTAGTGTCCTGTTTTTAGGAGATTTCGCACGGTCGTTCGAGATTTTGGGACTTTATAAAACACCTCGTGCTCCCACAGATGCTATGTTTTGATAAGATACTGCATTCAACACATCGGACTTGAAAATTGTAAATTAATGCGATGTGCAATAATTATGTACGGATTCACACTTGCCTATTACTCACATCCAATCTTAAGTGACCAGAATTTCAAGATGGAGTTTCTAATGTCCTAGAACAAAAAGGTGAGATAAATGTGGAAATAAAAGCCTGAGAGAGATTTCCCATGAACTAATTTGTAATGATGTCCTGACGAGGATAAGCTGGATATAAAAGGCTGGAGTTTTTCCAGTGATGTGAGAGTGCTTAAGGTTTCACCTTTGACATTTGCACTTTCCTCCGTTGCTATGTTGGGGTGGGCCTTTCTTAAGTTTGTCTCACCAGAGTTGTGCGTGTAACTCGACCCCCGTTTAGCTGAGCACCTATTCAACTCAACCCATTTAACTGAATCCTCACTAAAGTCAAGTTCCGTCTAAATAAACCCAAATTCAACTGATCCGTGTGCAACTCAGCTACCGTTTACCTTAACCTCATTCTAATGAATACCCATGCAGCTCAACTCTCATTCAACTCAATCCCCTTTCAAATCCACCCCTGCTTGAGTCAATTAAGCTCTTGGCTACGAATAAGTTTGAACTAGCGCTAAGTAGCTGCTCAAATTTGCTTATCGCTTCGCTAGGAGTTACCACCTCAGATTGTAATGCCTAAAACTAAAGGTTTGAACTAGCGTTGAATAAGTTTGAAATAGCGGTAATTAGGGGCTCATATTTGCTTATCGCTTCACTAGCAGTTGCCAACGTATATTGTAATCCCCTAAAATTAAGGCGAGATCCGATGTATATAATAGTTTCACAGGGTTCAAGTTTCAAGCAAAGTCAAGCTTTTTAAGGTTTTGTGGTAAATTTGCCGAACGTTCAATTAATTCGTTAGCTGAAAGATAAACATACCATTTAATTTACCATCTGACACTCATCCCAAATATATTAATCACCACTACATAGGTGCGTTCCAGCTCCCTTAGTGTCTGAGTGTATCCCTAGACTACATACAAGAAAAAAAAAAAAAAAAATAAAACACCTACATAAGAATTAAACAATGAATAAAGACCTTTCCATTCGAGTCAACTTTTACCACTTCCGACAAAATGGGCTGAATTACATTTTCTAGCTATGTCATTAATTTAAGCAGGGCTGTGCTGAATAGGATTTGAGTCAAACAGGATTGGCTTAAACCGGGGCTCATGATGAATAGCAAGGCTTCTAAGTAATACTTAGGTTTAGGAGGTATTAATAACAGAATTCTAGTTGATCACCTTAAGACTAAAAAGTGGAAGGTATCTGTCATGTATCTGACAGAAGGAGACAGTAGTGATTCAGATGGGTTTTCCGTAGAGTCACAGGAACAAAAAGACAAGATACCATACAGAGACAAGGAATGTTTATAAGAGAAAATTAGGGCCCAGCTTCGTAAAAGATATAGGTAGATGGTATCCTAGCTCAGATGAATCTGGTGTTGAGGAGGAAAATGGTAATGGTAATGCACTACAACGATTCGGTAGGTGTAGTAATAATCTAGTTACAGCCAAGGTAATGATCGGTAATATAATACCCCAATGAGTTAACAGGGCTCCCATATGATGTTAAGACAACCAATCTCATCGATTACGTTATTGCAAATCAAAGGCTGGCGGGATCCGTAAAATATTAGGACATATAGGAATGCCGTTTTTGACGTTAAAATCAAAGATCAACATACTTGAGTGTCTAGACTTGGGTTAAAGGTGAAATTTAGGTGGAGTAACTACCTTCCGAGTAGTTATGGCTTTGATAAGACTCCTGGATGAGAATTTCAGAGGATATTTCAGGAACAGTTTGATAAGAAACTGGATTGTTTAGAACTTGCACAATGCATGAAAAAGTTAAAAGTAATTTTAGAAAAATAGTTTAGGGAGTAGCATAAGATATATCAAGGAAGAAAGTTAGATATGCAGGTAGGAGTAGGAGTGCTAGAAAAAAGATTTATACAAGAAGTTTCAGAGTATTAAATTAAATCTTAAGGGAACAAGAGGATAGTAAGTGAAGTGGAGAAGCCACCATAAGTGTAAATTAAGGAGATGTCAAATGGAAGCCGTGGATAAAATTGTCATGCAGCCGGACAGCATAATGCCAAGATGTTGTACAGGTATGTGAAGAAATTGGGAGGAAATGTTGTGTCTGGACTTGTCCCTGTTATAGAAACGGGACCTCAATTGGTAATACAGAGAATGTTAATGAGGAATAGACAGAGCATTCTGAGAACGTGTCAAATCATGTAAAAGGTATAGAAAAATGGCACAAGAACTCTTCAAGAATTTTGAAGTGAAGTCAGATTTGATTTTCGAGGAGTTAGAGAAAGTACTAAAAAGACTGACAAATAATATGGTCTTAAGGTATATGTTCCTTCTGAAAAAAAATTAAGACATGCCTGCAGCTTTAACTTGCACAAGAAGGACACGATACTTATATCATTAGATTCATCAAACAGTTCGTGGTAACGAACTGTAAGTAAGGAGCGACCCGGCTTAATAGTAACCGGAACTCTAAAAAACGGAATTTTGATACCAATAGATGCATCAAAAGAATTAGATTTTTATGCTGATTTCAAATATATAAGTTTCATCAAGTTTAGTTTTACCCATCAAAAGTTACGTGCCTAAGACAATTTGCCTTATTTTCGAAAAAAGGGGGAAACACCCCCTAAAAGTCATAGAACCTTAATGAAAATCACAGCATCATATTCAGCAAATCAGAGAGCCTTACAGTAGAGGTTTCAAGCTCAATCTGCAAAAATGTGGACTTTTGTATTTTTTGCCAGAAGAAAGACTTTTGTATTTTTTTGATGTGGATGCGTGTTTATTTGTTTTTTTTTTATTCCCCAGGGGTGATCGTATCGACCCAGTGGTCCAAGAACATCGCGGGAGGGCTCATTCGAACGAAAATTAAAAGTTCTAGTGCCCTTTTTAAGTGACCAAAAAAATGGAGGGCAACTAGGCCCCCTCCCACGCTCATTTCTTTCCCAAAGTCACCCGATCAGAATTTTGATTGCCATTTTGTTCAGCATGGGTGAAAACTATAATAACTATGTCTTTGAGGATGATTAATCCCCCACATTCCCCGGGGGAAGGGCAAGTTAGGAACTTTGCCCAATGTATACATATAGTAATGGTTACTGGGAAGTATATAGACGTTTTCAGGGGGGATTTTTTTCTGGTAGTGGGGGATGGGTGGGTGGGTGGGTCGGGGGTTACATGGGAGGATCTTTCCATGGAGGAAGTCTTCATGGGGTAAGGGACATTACTATGAAAGGGGCGCCAGATTTCTTAGCAATATTTAAAGAAACGATCAGAAATTAAATTTAAAAAAAAACAAGTTTTTCAACTGAAAGTAAGGAGCAACATTAAAACTTAAAACGAACAGAAAATATTACGTATATGATTGGGTTCAAACCATTTATTCTAATTAACGGCCTTTGTGACTAAGGGTCATTCTTAAAGAATTGGAACAAAATTTTAACTTTAGCGCAAAGAGCAAGGTATTCACTAAGGGGCGAACCCCCTTATATACGTAATAATAATATAGGAATATAGAAGTTCGTTACGTAAATTAATTCGTAAGTTACGTATATTTATTACTAATAAAAACGTTCGTAAATAAAATTAAACAACGTTCGAGAAAGCCATTTAACGAAAAAAAGTAAAATTAACTTGCAAATTTCATTTTAATTATTCATGTACGGTGAGCCAAAATCAAAACCTACATTAATTCAAAAACGTTCAGAAATTGAATAAAAAAAAACAAGTTTTTTTAATTGAAAGTAAGGAGCGACATTAAAATTTAAAACGAACAGAAATTATCCCGTATATGAAAGGGGGTGTCCCCTCCTCAATGCCTCGGTCTTTACGCTAAAGTTTGACTCTGTCTCACAACTTTATTTTTTAAACAATAAAAAACTTCAGCGTAAAGAGCGAGGCGTTAAAGAGGAGACATTCCCTTTCATATACAAAATAATTTCTGTTCTTTTCAAGTTTTAATGTCGCTGCTTACTTTCAGTTAAAAAAAATTGTTTTTTTTTACTTAATTAGTCTTAGATCAATCCATTTACCAGGCTAGAATTATGATAATGCTCATACTTCTTCTTGTGGAATCTAAACTTGCTTAAAAAATCGGATAATCGTCTTTTTTCAACGAATTTTAACCATTATCAGTTATTTTCTATCTGAAAAACCATGTACACCAATGTGTATAATATGTAACTTGACACAAGAATGGGTTTGAATCCTAGCTATACAATGATATAAAAATTGTTATTTTTTGTTGATATATCAAAACCACAGAAGAGCAGCAAAATGATATACTAAAAAGTTCACTGGGAACATAAACCTTAAGGATATCGCGGTAAACGAGCCTTTGAAATATGGTGTATGTAATATTGGAGATAGACTCCTAAAGTTGAATTTGATTTTTGGAAAAAGAAAAGTATGTCCTGTTTTAGGAAACTAGTTGAACCACTATATAAGGAAGATGAAAAGGGCGATTGTCATAATCACATTACTTATTTCTGAAGATACTAAACTACGTGGAATAAATCTTAAGACTAACTGATGCTTCAGATAAATTTTAAGAGGATAAAAGCACGGTTTAGGCAGCGGCGGATCCAGGGGGCCGGAGGAACCCTGGGCCTTCCAAGTTTGTTTTTTTAGGTGCCCTCATTCATTGTTTTTCTTCCTCTTTTTTTAGAATAAACTTGTCGATTTGGTCAATTATTGCCATCTCTGTCACATTGCCCCATCCCATCCCCGCAAGATTTTGCTCATAGGAACCCTTGTCACAATGGACCTCCCCCAAGATTTTGCTCTAAATCCACCCATGGGTTTAGGAAGAGGAAGGGGTGCATCGAGCAAACTTTCCCTCTTAGATTAATAACTGAGAAGTGTCTGAATTCTATTTTATAATAATCTTGTCTAGCTCTTCGCAGGAGTCTGTTTAGGGCATTACGATGACTCTTACAAATTCGCTCATTTATATCACAGGGATGACATACCTTTTTCTCATGCAAATTATTATTCTTATTTATCGATCTCAATAAACTCGGAGTAATCCAAGGCTTCTTTGAAGTTTTTCTTCTATTTTTCTTAATATTCTTAGAGCATTTTTCCAGGGACGGCTTAATTATTTGGTAAAAGACTCTAAACTTAGAGTCAATATCCGCAAAGACTGAAAACTCTGTATTCCAATCCTTATTGGCTAGGTCATTTCTACATTTCAGAAGTGCATCTTTATCGAGTAACATCCTCAGCTTGAGACTGCTCTTCTTTGTGGACTTTTTATTATCAACACATACCGAGTAACTTGCAAATACACCAAAATGATCAGAAGTATCACTTATAAGAACACTTGGACTACCAGACATATAATTTGAAAATATGTTATCCAGACATTTCGATGACGTCCTCGTGACACAAGTAATAATATTAATAGCAGGGATATAACCAAATGAAATCATCAAGTTTAAAAATCGGTCTGTATTTGATCCATTATCCAATAGATAAATGTTAAAATCTCCCATTATAAAAATACGACTTCGATGTGGGATCTTTTCCAATTGTTCTTCAAGTAATTCATAAGAATCAATGAGAGATCCTGAAGGTGGCCTATATACAATCATAACACAACACCAACGTCCAGACAGCTCTAACTGCAAAATAAAAGACTCTAAAACCATTTCATTATATATTAAAATATCCTCTCGGACACTTGCCCGTATGTCAGAACGTATATACGCTGCCAGTCCCCCGTGTCGGCGAAGTTGACAATTTTTCATGTAAAGATTATAACCTGGAATATGTAAAAGTTTCGAATTATGGTCATTTAACCAAGTTTCAGTCAGTCCAATTACCTAAAAATAGATAAATTGGAAATTTCATTTATAAAATCTAAACTTGAATTCAATCCTTGGCAATTCAAATGGAACACATTAAATCTATCCGAAACATTACTACATGCCATCTGCATTTGGTTTACGAATAAATATTTAGAATCTTCAAGCTCCAACCTATAATAAACACCAGACCCACCACTTCCATAAAAAATTTCATTATACCTAACTTTAAAAATTTACCTTATTATTTTCCAGCCCCAATACATTAATTTGTCCTGGAGGAGACTCCAATCTTTCATCTAACATCAAAGCCAAATAGACAAATTTGAGTACGACTCCGCAGGGGACACAATTCAATACATTCTAAATATAAATTTATTACATGCTGCCCAATAACAATAACAACACCAATAAAAATAATAATATAAAAAAATAACAATACCAGAAAAAGAACACATAAATATTCCAAAAAAACAAAAAAAAAACAACAATGACTCAAAAGGGTACCTTGCATATTGGGTGCCTTCTCATATATTTACTTTTTTTTTACGCTACAAACAACGAACTATGAACTGTATGAACCATTCAATTTCCAATATGAACACATTCAAATTCAATTTTAACTCCTTCAATTTCCCGCCAAAATTTCTTTTTATCACTAATTAATCACCAGCTACTTCTTAACCAATGGGACCATGAATTCAAACAGCTACATTTCCTTGTAAGCTTCACTAATTGCCGCTATGTTGGTTACGAAATGAATGATTATTTGGTGCATAATCAAGTTGAGGAATCAAATCGTCCGGTGAATATTTAGCACGTGTCCCATTGGGGCGATTGAAAAGTAACACAGACGGAAAAGTTTTCGAGATCCAAGCGTCTATTCCTAATTTGCGTAGTTTCCCCCTTTTAATCAACAAATCATTTCTTGCTTTGCGAACTTCAGCTGGGACATCATCACTGAGGTAAATATCATGGAACGACGACACTGCTTTACCTTTTAATTTCTTGGCATTTTTCAAAATATCAATTTTCGATTTTTTTTATATACTTCAACACGAATAAATTTCTGTTGCTCCCTCATTTGGGTTATGTTGAACTTCGGGGCAGGAGCCATTTTCAGTCCTTCTGTAAGAACACTTTTGAAGTTATCCTTCGTATTTTTTTCAGATTCACAGGAGACATTCCAAACAACAATATTCTTTTCCAGTTTATCAAACTCCAGCCTGGCCAATCTCATACTCAAGTTGTTTGATTCTTTACTCTGAGCTATACAGTCATCAGAAATTACTTTTACTTGATTCTTTGACTTGCTCAAGCTGCCTCACTCGCTCATCATTTTCAGTCAACTGCCTTGCAAATCCTGCATGTGATATCTCCAAATTTGCCACTTTATCTTCAATTCCCTGAATCCTATTTTCTAAAGAATCTAGCTCTTTTCCATTTTCTGTTACCAAACTGATAACAGTATTTAGACTCTCCGCAACTGCTGAAATCGTGAATTTATTTGTAGAATCAGTGCTACGAGCAGTAACGTTAAGATCATATTCACCTTCTCCCCTCCGAGTGTTTTCTGTATCATCTCCAATATTACGAGGTTGCTTTCTTCTACGTCCCGTGATTATTTCCAGACACCAAAATTAAATTTAAATATCTGCTTACCTCATTAAGGACCAATTTTTTATTCACGTGGGTCCGTTACGTGCAATTTGCTAAGTCACCGTTAATTAAGGCATGGCTGACACCCCTCTTCATAAAAACTGCTCCAAATAATCCAAATTTCAAAAAGAAAAAAAAAATCCGAAGTGCCACTTTAGTCGCAATCAATATGCTGGAATTCTACACATGTGAAATGTCAAGTTCGAATAAATTCCAATAACTTTCACAATATAATTTAAATTCCGTCAACTTATAATCCTTAGTTTCCATTATATATTTATTAATCTGCTTTAGATGTTCACCTGTTAGCAACTGAATGAAAAAATTTACGCTAAAGTCTTTTACGCAAAAGATTTAAAAAAGATATTTTTCATTCAAATTCAACAGCCCTTGTGTTTGAACAGTCTTTCATAAAGAATTGTAACAAAAAGTTAAACTTTACCGTAAAGAGCAAGGGTTGAGGAAGAGATAGCCCCCTTTATATACAGAATAATTTCTGTTCGTTTTGTTGTTTCTCCTTGCTTTCAGTTGAAAAAAAATAATTAAATTCAATTTCTGACCGTTTTTCACACCATAGGGCTGCCACAAGTTCAATGAGTCAAAAATAGGGATTTTTTGGTAGAAAAAGGAATTCTTAGGGACCCTCCTGACACCGAAAAAGGGACAAATAGGGACCATGTCCAGCTGTTGTTTACCGTATAAATGACACAATCAACATCATACTCGATATTCAAACCGATCTTTCCAAAATCTAAAGCCAGGACGGTCAGCAATGATCGCCTGTAGCGTCATCATCTTCTGGAAAGACCTGGGTAATATCAAGATAAACCGACCGCTTAGCTTCCCATGCGGACCTCCTCGGGCTTTTTTTTCTCTTGATTTTCAACTATGAAAGCATAAAAATTGCAAAAACACATAAGTAACAACTTCAGTTAGTTATCAGAAAATCATCACAAGATTACGACATTTAAAGTCACTTATTTGTTTTGTCTTTTTGTCTTTGCTTTTTGTAGACTTCTTCGGAAGTTCAGTTATCAACAAATGTTTTTTTTCTATTCCGAAAGAAAAATTTCGAGACTACAAATTACTGTTAAGTTAAAAGTGTATAACAGTTACCACTTCTGGGTTTCCTTTAGTTGAGTATATTTTTTCAATCGTTTTTTTTTTTTTTTATTTCCAGTCATTATGGGCTGAGGATCGTTCTTTACTAGGTTACAACAGCCACTGCAAGTCTGCAACAATGATACAAGGATTATGAACGTAAGGGTTTAACACCAGTGGCTACTTTGTTGAATAAGGGTTTGACACCAATGGCTACTTTGTTGAATTTATTAGTATAGTAGCAAAGGTGAGAAAAAAATGTCGTACCTACACTAGTACATATCTAAAACAACAAAAACAACGAAGCCCGGAAGCTTAAGAAACTCTAGAGGCAAAGGGAATCAAACCTTTTCGCCCATCATTATTAGTGAAACTTTTGGATGCCGTAGCCTTGAAATTATTCTGCAGTATTCAGGACACTAAATGTCACACTAAAAAGACTTCTTGACCGAAGAAATGACACCAAACATATAATTTTGATGTCAAATATTCCGACTCAAATATAAGCGAAAAAGCACATTCAAACTGAAAAAATTGATCAAAGTAGGCCACCTTCCCTCCCGCGGTACCCCCCCCCCCCCCCTCAGCCAAAACACCATGGGCAGCTGCGCCGTTTGCCCCCCCTTCAAACGGCTCTGCCTATCTTAGACACATGTCCCACCAAAAATTGTTTGTATATTTCCGAATAACAAATAGCACGGTGAGGGTTCATGCCATTTCCAAAGGAATAGTTATTGGATATTTCAACTATGCTGAATCAAACGGCTATTCAAAATTTTGAGCAGACATCTTTGGAGGGAAAAAAGGGCGTGGGAGGGGGACTAGTTCCCCCCTCTTTTCGACAATCAGGCAAATTTTCTCCGACTCGTAGCTTTTGATGGGTAACATTAAACCTATTGACCTTTGTATATTTGGAATCAATATAAATGGTCAATTCTTTTGATATATCAATTGTTATCAAAATATTTTTTTTAGAGCTTCGGTTACTGTTGGGCCGACTGTTACTATGCCCATTTATACCAATTATTTTGACAAAATTTTGTCCTAAGGAGCATGGTAAAGGATACGGGAGATCACGTTATCAAATAGGAATATAAAATCTCCTAGACTTAGATTATAGAGAGGATTTGACTGACCCAAATAAAAACGGTAGCAAAATGCATGGATTTTCAGTGGTTTTGAGGGTTCAGTGCGCTATATTAGGTTTGACAACTACTGTTAAACTATGTGAGTAGAGTAGCCAGAAGATTGATCAAGCAGATATTTTCACTTACAGGGTAGTATTATTAGTAAAGATGATAGATGTAGTGAAGATGTAAAAGGTAGAATAACCACGGCGTGTTTTTTTCTAGCTTATAAGTTTCATTACCAAGATCAAACTGTATTGGGCTAATCGAGACATTTTACTACTCAGCACAGCAGCACTAGATCATTCGCGTTGGGCCCAGGCTGCATTACTTCAAAATACAGAAAACTAAGAAACTCGGCCATTCTTTTAGAAATAAACCTTCAAATTTAGGTTTATACAAAGGGGTTGATTTGAGAACATGCTATAGGCTCCTCCAATCTTGTCTTCAACTCCTATTTCTTCTGTAATCATAAACATGCTTTTATAACTGACAACCTTTTCATTTGGTCTTTATGACAGTTGGAATGTAAAATTGGCTGATTTACCATGACCCAGTCAAAATCAACTTTTTTTTCAACTCATTCTATATGTTGCTTGCATGTTTGATGTATAGAAGTTGAGATTCATGAACTTTGATAATAATCTAAAAATCGCGTACATTTCATCAGAAAATAGCACAAAGTTGCCGTTATTCCATTTTTGGCCTAATAATCGTGGTTGCATGCAATGAGTCATACTCCTTTTGAACTGAGGGATTCGTGCACCAATTGGCAACATTGACCATGGATAACTAACATAAAGTGTTACTATGAGGGTAGTAGTGACAACCTGCTCGTGGGGCCCTTGAGAGTAGTGGGCACAAACAGAGGCCTACTATTGCTAATTTCAGTCCCCTCCTAGCTACTGAATGTCCTGCCTAGTGTCTGACCATGAGGCAGGATATTTTGTGGAGGATATTTCCGACACTAGATGGACGAAGGTCAGAAAGGGATGCAACTATCATGCGCGGAGGCCACTCCCTTGCGCAGAAACAGCGACAGTAGCGCAAAGAAAGATTCCTTGAAGAGTAATCTGAGATGAAGAAAGGGGTTCTCTTACTAGTACCGATTCTGAGAACCAAGTACCACTCGCCGTCGATGGCTGGCGAGTGTTGGGTGACTACCCTCTCTCTTTTGTGGGGCGCGGGTTGCGAGCCAAGTCTGTCTGAAACTGGGGGAAAACAATGGAGGACACCTTTAAACTACCAAGGAAAGCTCTACTAAAAAGGGAGTAAAAGATAATTTCATGAAAATAGATATCATGGTATCTTTTTTTCTTTTGTTTGGGGGGGGGGAGGCAATGGGTTTTTGTTGCCTGAGCCTCTACCCTGTTTTTCAGTCTACTTTTATAACAATAAATAAATGAACTGTTGTCATAGGCATTACATTCACAATATTTTCATTACGATTCAACCGAAAAGTTAAATGTCGAAAACAACGTACTCCACTGTCGTTGAATTGATTCCTTTAATAAGTAGTCAAAATAAATTTACCCCAGTCCCAAAGTGAGTAGATGCCAAACATAGGAGCACTAACGTAAAAAGAAACCAAAGGACTTTGGAACCAAACAACCTTTCCCCTTGTATATTTCTGTTTTCCCTAACTTTTATTTTATTACAAAGTCAGTCTAATAACCGTCAGAATTAATGACCAATTAATATGTGCCTAGATAGTGCTAGGCTAGCTCCATCCAATGTAGGTCCATCTTAACTAGTTACAGGGCAAGACGTCACTTGGCGTCGAAAATGGTTTGACTGGTTCACTGAACAATAGTTCACCGAGTTGGAAATGTTGAATAGCACCCCTCATCACAGAAAAGGATGCACAGCCCTAAGAATAGGGACAACTATCGGATACAAATAGACTGATCTATGTTTCAATATAAGTTTCACAACAGGCGCCAGTACCCATAGCAATTTTGTCTGCATGTGAACTCAAAAAGCTGAAAAATACATATATAGATAAAAATGTTTTCATTAAATGCATTCTACGAACTCTAGATACATTTGTCCAAAGTTTTCAATAAAAATATCCAATTCATTTCTTTTTATTTTATGCCATAGCCTACAACTTCTTTGGGAAAACTATATGAAATAAAACTCTATAAATATAATCTAAGTGTGCAGGAATGGTACACTAAGTCAATGTCCAGGGGTGAAATACACTCATTTTCCTTTTTTAGATAGAGCGTGAATAATTGCAAAAAATAAAACTATTAAAATATATAAAACTTCTTTCTTTTTAGCTAGATCTGTGTTTTATCCCACTGTGCGATGGCAAGTTTTTGTAGAGCCTATTTTCACTATTTGATTATATGCAGCAAATACACATAATCTTGACATCAGAGGCAACGCTGTAGCGTTGCCTATAGTAAAGGGCATACGGCTCCAATATTTTATTATTATTATTATTTATTATTATTTTTTTTTCCCAGAGGCACTTCATATGGGAGGGGATGTCGTAGAAACTTCAAAGGGGGCTCATTCGATTGGAAATCGAGAGTTCTAGTGCCTTTTTTAACAGTCAAAAGTGATTGGAGGGCAACTAGCCCCCCCCCCACGCCCACCATTCCCCCAAACACATCCAATCAAAATTTTGAGATAGCCATTTTGTTTAACGTACTTGATTTACAGTTAGAAAATATATTTTTGAGGAGGACATTCCCACACAACCTTCAGGGAACGGGTTTTAAGGTATGACCTGGGGCATATATGGTTTTTATAGAATGCGATGTCGTTAAAACTTCAAAAAAGGCTCATTCGATTAGAAATTAAAGGGCTAGTGCCATTTTTAATAATCGAAAGTGATTGGAGATGAACTAGCCCCCTACCCCCCCCCCACGCTCATCATTTCCCCAAACACATCCAATCAAAATTTTCAGATAGCCATTTTGTTAAGCGTAGTTAATTTCCAGATAGAAAATATATTTTTGAAAAGGACACTTCCCCACAACCCTCAGGACAAGGGTTTTAAGTTATACCCTGGGGGCATATAAGGTTTTTATAGAAGGCGTTGTCGTAGAAACTTCAAAACAGGCTCATTCGATTGTAAATTCAAAAATCTAGCGCCTTATTAATACTCGAGAGTGATTGGAGGGCAACAAGCCCCCCCCACGCCCATTATTTCCCTAAACACATCCATTCAAAATTTTGAGATAGCCATTTTGTTCAGCATAGTTGATTTCCTGATAGAAAATATATTTTTGAGTAGGACACTCCCCCACAACCCTCAGGGCAAGGATTTTAAGTTATGCCTTGGGGGCATAAAAGGTTTTTATAGAAGGTGTTGTCGTAGAAACTTCGATAAAAGCTCATTCGATTGGAAATCGAGAGTTCTAGTGCCCTTTTTAATAGTCGAAAATGACTGGAGGGCAACTAGCCCCCCCCACGCCCATCCTTCCCCCAAACACATCCAATCCAAATTTTGCGATAGCCATTTTGTTCAGCGTAGTTGTTTTCCAGATAAAAAATTATTTTTGAGGAGGATACTCCCCCACAACCCTCAAGGCAAGGGTTTTAAATTATACCCTGGGGGCATATAAGGTTTTTTTAGAAGGCGTTGTCATAGAAACTTCAAAACAGGCTCACTCGATTGGAAATTAAAGATCTAGTGCCCTTTTTAATAGTCGTAAGTGATTGGAGTGTAACTAGCTCCCCTTCCCTCCCACGCCCACCATTTCCCCAAACACATCCAATCAAAATTTTGTGATAGCCATTTTGTTCAGCGTAGTTGATTTCCAGATAGAAATTTGATTTTTGAGGTGGACACTCCCCAACAACCCTCAGGGCAAGGGTTTTAAGTTATGCCCTAGGGGCATATAAGATTTTTATAGAAGGCGGTGTTGTAAGAACTTCAAAACAGGCTCATTCGATTGGAAATTAAAGGGCTAGTGCTTTTTTTTAATAGTCGAAAATGATTGGAGGGCAACTCCCCCCCCCCACTCCCATCATTTCCCCAAACACATGCTATACAAATTGTGAGATAGCAATTTTGTTCACAGTATTATATTTCCCGATAGAATATTTATTTTTGAGTAGTAGACTCACCCACAACCCTCGAGGCAAGCGTTTTATTTTAAACCCCGGCGGCATATAAGGCTTTTATAGAATGCGTTGTCGTAGAAACTTCAATAAAGGCTCATTAGATTGGAAATTCAAAAAGCTAGTGCGCTTTTAAATAGTCAAAAGTGATTGGAGGGCAACTAGCACCCCCCACGCCCATCATTCCCCCAAACACATCCAATCAAAATTTTGAGATAGCCATTTTGTTCACCGTAGTTGTTTTCCAGATAGAAAATTATTTTTGAAGAGGATACTCCCCCACAACCCTCAGGGCAAGGGTTTTAAGTTATGCCCTGGGGGCATATACGGTTTTTATAGATGGCGTTGTCGTAGAAACTTCAAAACAGGCTCATTCGATTGGAAATTAAAGAGCTAGTGCGCTTTTTAAGAGTCGAAAGTGATTGAAGTGTAACTAGCTCCCTCCCCCCCCCCACGTCCATCATTTCCCCAAACACATCCAATCAAAATTTTCAGATAGCCATTTTGTTCAGCGTAGTTGATTTCCAGATAGAAAATATATTTTTGAGGAGGACACTCCCCCACAACCCTCAGAGCAAGGGTTTTAAGTTATGTCCTGGGGACATATAAGGCTCTTCATAGAAGGCGTTTTCGTAGAAACTTAAAAACAGGCTCAATCGATTGGAAATTAAAGGGATAGTGCCCTTTTTTATAGTCGAAATTGATTGTAGGGCAACTCCCCCCCCCCCTACTCCCATCATTCCCCCAAACACATCCAATCAAAATTGTGAGATAGCCATTTTGTTCAGTGTAGTTGATTTCCAGAGAGAAAATATATTTTGAGGAGGAAAATCCCCTACGACCCTCAGGGAAAGGGTTTTAAGTTATGCTCTGGGGGCGCATCAGGTTTTTAGAGAAGATATTTTCGCAGAAGCTGCAAAAAAAGAGCTTTTCATGGGAAAGTAAAGGGCTAGTGCCTTTTTTAATAGGCGAAAGTGAGTGGAGTGTAATTAGCACCCCGACCCCCATCATTTCCCCAAACACATCCAATCAAAATTTTCAGATAGCCATTTTGTTCAGCGTAGTTGATTTCTAGATCGAAAATATATTTTTGAGGAGGACACTCTCCCACAACCCTCAGAGCAAGGGTTTTAAGTTATGCCCTGGGGGCATATAAGGTTTTTTATAGAAGGCGTTGTCGTATAAACTTAAAAACAGGCTCATTCGATTGGAAATTAAAGGGCTAGTACCTTTTTTAATGTCAAAAGTTATTGGAGGGCAACTAGCCCCCCCCCCCCATTATATGCCCTGGGGGCATATAAGGTTTTTATAGAAGGCGTTGTCGGAGAAACTTCAAAAAAGGCTCATTCGATTGGAAATTAAAGGGCTAGTGCCCTTTTTAATAGTTGAAAGTGATTGGAGTGCAACCAGCTTGCCCCCCCCATACGCCCATCATTCCCCCAAACACATCCAATCAAAATTTTGAGATAGCCATTTTGTTCAGCGTAGTTGATTTCTAGATAGAAAATATCTTTTTGAGGAGGACACTCCTCCACAACCCTCAGGGCAAGGGTTTAATAAGGTAAAGTTTTGTATGGGAAGAATACTTAGTAAATCTATTACAAAATACTAAAAATTACAGCCATACTTAAAATAAGGTTAAAATACATACTTTGCGATAAACGCTAAATTATTGTGGCACAAAAACTCCGAAAAATGGTCTAATCAAAATGATGCTGTTCCTTCTGTATCAAAAAATGGAATAACCTATCAAGATCCATTCATTTTTGCGTGAAAAAATCAGGTTTGATTTTTCAGAGGCATGTAAATTAAGCTGTCTGTAGCAAAATCCACAAGGTTTCAATGTTTTATTATTGTTAATTAAAAAAAAAAACTTACATAAAAATAAGTTTTCTAAGAAGAGTAAAGAGCCATATTGAACTCAGGACCAGCAGAAATTAATTCCTATTATAGTTTAAACTCAAAAAGACCAGAAATTAATGTTAAAGAATAAACAAAACCCCGAAGGAACAGAAATTAAAATTAATTATCTTACAAACGTAAAGATAACCGGTGCAAACATAAATAAATGAATAAATCTTATATAGCTTCAATATTTTCTGTTACTTTCCCCCCAGAGCTGCTTTATATGCAAGGGTTAAAAACACCATTTTGTTAAAAAATAGTTGAAAGGTTAAGTAACAAAACTCTGGCGTCGACAAAACCCCCCAGGGCCCGGGGGCAGGAAGGGATTCTCGTAGAAACTTCAGAGAGGGCTCATTTGATTGGAAATTGGAAGTTCTAGTCCTGTTGTTAAGAGTCAAAATTGATCGAAGGGCAAATAACCCTCCCACACGCCCTTTTTCCCCACCCCTTTCTTTGAACTAATTCTGTTTATACCTGAAGGTCGAATGAGAGTTAAAATGTTTTGGTATTAACACACACATATTAGGCATCTGCTCTCCTCCCTAAGAAGGAAAGAAACAGAGAGTGTAAGGCAGTGACGGATCCAGGAGACGGGACACTCCCCCACAATCCTCAAGGCAAGGGTTTTAAGTTATACCCTAGGGACATCTAAGGTTTTTAGAGAAGGCGGTGTCGTAGAAACTTCAAAAAAGGCTCATTCGATTGGAAATTCAAAGGGATAGTGCCCTTTTTAATAGTTGAAAGTGATTTGAGGGCAACTAACCTCCCTCTCACGGCCACCTTTTCCCCACACACATCGAATCAAAATTTTGAGACATCCATCTTATTAAGTATGGTTTTAAGGTCTGGAAATTAGGTTTTGATGATGAAAACTCCCCCACAACCCTCAGGGCAAGAGTTATAATTTAAGGATTCTCCGAATTCTTCCCATTATTTCTTATGGAAGGGATGCTCGTATAAACTTTAGAGAGGGATCATTTGACTGAAAACTGAAAGTTCTTGTTCACTTTTTAAGAGTCAAAAGAGATTGGAGGGTATCCCCCCTCCATTATTGCCCCCCCCTCCTCCAAGCCATAAATGCATCAGATAAAAATTTTGAGATAGAAATTTTGTTAAAATAGTTCAAAGTTCTGATATCACAAAATTTAGTCATAACACCAACTTCTCAGGGCCCAGTTTGAGGTGTTTTAATCGGTGTCTGGGGGCATAACTTAGTCGTTCTGGCGAATAAATTATGGGAAGGGGTTTTGTTTTGAACAAACAAAGAGGAAACCTATTATAAACATCAAACTATATGCCTAAAATATATACTGTATGATAGATGCCATATTGATTTGGCATATAAGTACCTATTAAGGTCAATTCCAAACAGTCGTGATCCCTTTGTGTCAGCAAGTGAAATGGTCTAAACTCCGTTATTGGAGCTATTTTTTCAATCCCTTCATTGTTGTCAATCGCTGTCCTCAAATTATGCAAGCTGTCTATTGTTCATATATAAGGTTTTTATCAAAGAGGTATTCGTATAGACTTTGAAAAAAGCCTCATTCGATTTAAATTGAAAGTTCTAGATTTGTATTTTAAAGTCAAGAATAATCGGACAGTAAGTACCCCACCCCCCCTCCATGCCATAAAATCTTGAAACTTTTTGCAATCAAAAACGAACAAAAATTAATTAAAAAAAAACTTTCCAAAAAATAAGTTTTTCAAATAAAAGTAAAGGCCATTTTAAACTTAAGCTCAGTTGATACGAATACCTCTTAAAATTCAAACTCAAAACTACTGCGTCAAGCCTAAACCCTACTGCGTCATTGGCGCTTTACTGAAAACGAATTATATTACAAATGTTTTCTTTTGTACTTAATATTGAAAATAAATATTAAAATTACAGTAAAATTTTGAACTGACGAGCTTTTAGCAATTAATATCATTAGGCCTATGCATCAAATATTAGTTTAATTTATTAGTTCTTTTCACGATTAGTCAAGGCAAATATAGTTTCACTACTACAAAATGTGGATATTACCCCCTTCTTTCACTGTAAAAACCTAAAGCCTTCTGCTTCATTGGTACTTTGTTGAAAACGAATAACTCGTGTATTTCAAATTTATTATTTTCCATTTCTTACAGCATTGAAAATGAAAATAAAAATTACAGTGAAAAAAATCTTGAACTGATGGATCTTTCAACAATTAATATCATCATATATCTAATACTCAATTTGATTTTGTTTTTACTTTCTAAGACTGTTCAAGACTCATATAGTTTTGCCATTTTTTTTAACTCTGCCATTTTTTCTAAATAATCGTGTTAGTTTGTTATGAAAACATTCTATGGCTTCTAGGCATTTCTATTTCAGCGGAAAACTGCAACTGAAACTTTGTGGAACATGCATTTTCTTGCATGAGACACCAAAATACAATAAAATGTCAAGTTTCGGAGTGTTCTACAACTCACAAGCAATTGTCATTGGTATTTTTGAATCCGCATGGTCAATTTAGAGGGTGGAGGGTAGGCGAATTCTCTTTGCAGCCCGATTCCGTTGTGTTATGATTCACATTTTCAACACCTGGCGTCAAGACTATCATATAATCTAACAAGCATAAAACTACCCCAAATCATTATCAATAAATAAATGAAACCCAAAACGAACAAAAATTTAAATAAATATTAGAGTCAAACTCAAAAGGAGCATAATTTAATACGAGTAGGGTTCAAAACCCCTATGCTTTCTAAAAGCCAGAATATAATTTGTACTTTACTGAAAAAAAATTCAAATAAGTTTACTGAAAAAAAATGTGCATTGCCAATTTAATATACATATGCTGATATTTATTCCCTAAAATCTTAATTAATTTATGGTTTCTTAAAGTTAGAAAAGTGAAAACATTTCAAAGAATTATTTTCTGTAATGCGCCAATGACGCAGTAGGTTTTAGGCTTCTGCAGTGAGGCGATACCCAAACTCTTGTTTGTAGTTATTTTTATTCGATTCAAACTTGATTTGCATATTCTTTTCGTTTTAAGATTTATTTATTCATTTACATTAATATATATTGTATGTTTGTTCGCATTGATTGTTTATTTAATTTTTGTTGGTTTTAAGTTTAATTTATAATTTAATTGCAAAACATTTTCTTTCGTTTTAAGCTTGATTTTCATATTCAATCTATGCATTACTCGCTTTAAGATCAATTATTCATTTGTATTATTACTTGTTGTATGTTTTTGCTATGATTTTTTATTTAATTTCTGTTCGTTTTGGGTTCCATTTATTCTTTAATAGTAATTTCTGGTCGTTTTGAGTTTGAATTTTAACAGGTATTCGTATCAACTGAGCTTATGTTTAAAATGGCCTTTACTTTTCTTTGAAAAACTTATTTTTTGGAAAGTTTTTTTTAAATTAATTTAAAAGCAAATAAGGAGAGGTATGTTCATAAAAAAAGAACAAGAATAAAATTTACTTAGAAAAAAAAACACAACTAAAACAGGCTATATTCCAAACCACGAAGGAATTCCAGGTCGATTCTGGTCAACTTTCTGCCTTTCCCTGAACACTTTTTTTGCTTCTTCAACTTGATTCTTCTGTTTTTCATATACATCTTCTCCTTCTGGAAATAACTCTGGAAATTCAAAAGTTTCATCCTTTGCCTAAAACAAAGAGGAAAGAGGACTTAATGATCTAAGGAAACATAATAGTAATAGCAGCAGAGTCTGTCGGACTATAAGTATAAACAAAACTTTAACCCATACTCTTTTGTGAGAACTAAAGAAAAAGTATTCTGCTCCTCTGGAAATAATATCCACCAAAATAAAACTCCCCTTATCCCCACCCCAAAAAAACTTTTTATGAAAGTTTTGACTCGGTCCTCCAACTATGAGAAAAAAAGGTTAGACTTACCGTAACTACGCATAAAATTCGTCGCCATTAAATGAAATCTACTAACTGGGAGATATTAGCTTCACTTCAGGTTTCGGTTGCCCTCTGTATAATCTTACACGGTTGTTTTCAGGACTGAAGATTCGTGATGAGCTGGGAGTAACCAACATAGGGAATTATACAGGTAGATAAGAATGTTGTGGTAAGGTAAGTATATGAATATGTCTCCTGTTCGTTTCTATTGGAAGTCTTCACACTTTTTAAAGAAAATTTTTCTTCACACTTTGCTTGTTACCTGTAGCTGTTACTTGTTACCTTGTAGGCAACAAGTAACAGTTAAGCAGCTAAGAGTAACAAGGTGGAGTTAGCAGGGAATTTTAAGGGGGGTGTTGACTTAAATAAATAGACTTGAAGTTTCCCCAAGTTGTCAAAAACACATATGTGCAATAACTATGGAACTGCTTAGAGTATTTAGTTGAAACTTTTAAGGAAAGATGAGGTGGTTATATCAGGAACAGCTAAGGGCGGTACGTTGAAACGTTCAGAGCTTTAGTTGGGGATGCGGAACTAAAGCATAAGACAAAGTGTGCATCCCGGTTGTCAAAAAGGCGCATCTGCAATATCTCAGGAATGGCAAAGTACATTAAGTTGAAACTTTCAGGGAATGTTAAACTAAATGAAAAGACACTATGTGAAACAAGGCTCTCAAAAGGGGGCATCTGATAGCACAAAATACACTCTGGTTTCTAAAAGGCGTAAGCAGCGTTATCCCTACTTCTTTTTTGTGGTAATTTGTCTTAGTTCTAAGTTTGACTTGAATATTCATTGTAATTGTGTTCCTTTTGGGTCTCTTCTGTTTACTGATTGTAATTTCTGTGTGTTTTAAGCTTTAATTATTATTTGAGTTTATTTCTGTTCATCTTTGCTCTAATTTAGCTGTTTACTTTTCTTTCAAGCACTTCTGTTGTGGAAAAAGTTTTTTAAACTCACATATATGAAACAGCTATTAAAAGCTAGCATTTAAAGCTGTGGTTTGCAAATATTTATGAAGAAGCAGAGCTAAATTAAGATTATAACCCGTTAGTTCAGGAGGAGGCGTTCAAATTTTACCAGAAAGCAGACAAGTTAAGTCTGCATGAGGAGACCATCATCATGGAGACTGCCTGATCTTAATACAGAACATTTAATATACGCAGAAAAATATATAATTTCCAGCTCTCACCAAGGTTATGTAAGCCATTTTATAATCATCATCTTTGACAATATAATTCTTCTCATTCTTTCTGAATCTTCCTGAAAGAGAAATAAGCAGAAGTAAACAAATATACAAAGAGAAGCATAGACCGTTTACGATTCAGTCAACTTCTTAGGCTCAGCAAGCAGCTCATTAGAGCTAAATGAGCTCTCAGTTTTGAAAAATATTTTACACCATCCATTTACAAAGAAGCAGTGAAAACTAACGAATGGTAAACTCTACTGATTTTAACTAAATGCATCAATTATTGGGTTGAAAAGTTCTGATTTTTTTTCTGCTGCATACATGTTCCAGCATTGAAAATGTATTAACTACATTGAATTCCAAAACTAGCAAAATCTATCTTGAGATCTATTACTCAATGGGCTTTTTTCATTTTGAGGCATTACTTCCCTTGGCTAAGATTGGCTATAAACGAAAAAAGAACAGGTGAATCAAGTGAAAACATGTTAATTTGAGAATCAATCAAGAACTTTAACCACGAAATCATTAGTACTTATTCAGCCTTACCACATCAATGAAGTTTAAATTGATAACAATATTTGTCTACACAGTTCTTTGTCAGTTTTGTTGAAATATGTTGATCTCCAACAATTTACAATGTGAACAAATACCTATATATTCCTTTTTTGGAACTGACAAATTTTGGAACATCTTAATGTAGAGCAATTCATAGATCAATAAAGAAAAACTGCTTTAAGCTCTTTTGTTTTTGTAATCTGGTTTTGTGAATGGACATTTTAGATATCATAGGTAGATCCTTTTTTTGCACAGCTGCAGTGTCTTGTCAAAATCATTTTTTACTATAAAAAGTATCTGACTATAAGAAAAGTGACAAAATGTTGTGACAAAACAGCCTAAGCATTTTTCTTGTCTTGCTGGCAAAAACAAACTTTGAGCAATACTGGAGATACTTGTACATTTTACCCAATTAGCACACTAAGGCATATTATGCAGTCCTGTCCATGTAAGATGTGCCCCCCCCCCCGCCAAGAGAGGCAGCAAATGGGATCTTGACTATGGCAGTCAATAACAAGGATATGGTTCAATAATACATATGCTATGGTTCAATAATACTATTACTTAACAAAGGGGGAGAAGTTAGGTCAATAACAAGAATATTAGTTTTATCTTCACAGAACAAAAGACCAAAACAGTAAAATTCATTAAATAAGTGAAAGAAAGTTCCTTCAATTCCACCCTGCATTCTATTTATATTCTAAAAAAATTTGGCATAATTTGCTGAAGCCATATCTTTGCTCTTGAATATACAGACTGTATTAACTTTATGCTATGGTTCAATAATACTATTACTTAACAAAGGGGGAAAGGTTGGGTCAATAACGAGAATATTAGTTTTATTTTCACAGAACAGAAGACCAAAACAGTAAAATTCATTAAATAAGTGAAAGAAAGTTCCTTCAAATCTACCCTGCATTCTATTATATTCTAAATAAATTTGGCATAATTTTCTGAAGCCATATCTTTGCTCTTGAATACACAGACTGTTTTAACTTTAAGCTAGTTTTCAATAATAGGCCTACTATTACTGAACAAAGGGGGAGAAGTTAGGTCGATGCTGATATTGAGGCTATTAAAATTTTCTTATAAAAGGATTGGGTGTCTCTGAGTCAGAAAATACAAACAGACTTTTGGAGTGGGTGAGTATGAAGGCTCTGAAATAAGGGCATAATGAGACAAACCTATGGCTTATTCCATTTCTGATTAATAAATAATGTCCAAAATTTTTAAGATTTGGACCAACTGTTTACAACCAATAATTAATGCTTCAGCTATCCAGGGAGAAAATTTTCGCCATTTAATTTTATTGTTTAGTCAAAACAGTATGCAGGGTTCGGACAGGTCGGTTCGTTTCAAATTCTAGGCTCTGTCCTATTTTTATAGGATTTTCCGGGCCCAAACATAGGCCAAATATAGGATTCGGAAGTCCTCGGGATCAGATCTTTGGTACATGGCGTGGGATGCCTGGTCATATAAATTCGTCATTTCCCGAGTTTTTGCATTCATTTTTTTTTTTTTTTTTGTTATTTAAAATACAAACTGTACAAATAGTAAAAAACAGTAAAAAATCAGATACACATACTGTGCCAACGATTGACTGATACAGGTAAAATATTTGGAATCCCTTTCGCTGCTTCTTGGGCATCAATTTCGATATGAGGTCAGTTTTTCTCTTTGCAAGAGACTGCTTCATTCTCGCAAATTCCACCATCTGCTCTCTTCCGCTTGTTCTGAACTTCACAGCTCCTTCGAGCAAAGAAACAGCTAGGGCAATGTACATGGAACTCTTGGACTCGGCAGCCTTCTTCATTCTGTCGGGCGCTTCCTGAAATAGAGTATCTGCTACTGTTCTCTTTTCTTGCTCTGATGCTCTTAAGTTTTTTCCTTTTGCTTTCCAGGTCTCCTATTTCTTTTTTTTTGTCGTGGACCTCCTGCAACTTCCGCTTTCTGTCCTCTTCGAAAGCTGCTTTCTCCTTCTCAGATAGCTCTTCTTTTATCTTTTCATCCAGATTGTTGATACCGAGACCGTGCGGAACGTGCAAGATTCAACAGCTCTTTTATAATAACAAACCATTCTGTTTTCCTCCATAAAGCTTCAACGTGTCAAATATCATGAGTCTCGCATCCAGAACGCGTTCAGACATCAAGGCCTGGTCTTCACTGAGAATCCTACCAGAACGCGAGAACCCATGCTCAACATCTGCGCTGCCATGCAACAACGTCAGCACCTTTTGATAAGCTTGGTAAGTTCCGGGTACTTGCTGTCCCTGCGCTCATTCACCAGTCCAGAATAATGGCTCCGAAAATGATCGATCCGAGTAAAGTCCTCTCGGGGTCCCATTTCCGTTCCCAAAAGCAGCCACTCAGCCTGGGCGACGTCTGAGCTTACTCCAATCGCAATCTCGCGTGCCACAACCGCTCTGTCTGCAATGCTTCTTGAATCCTTCATGTTGATCGGACTCAAACAGCGTAAAGCCTCTAGAAAACCATGCTTTTCTAAAGGACATTTGTTCAAAATATGGCGAATACCCGCAACAAAATGTTTTCGCACATTGACATAGAAAATGGTTCCATATTTTCTGAAACTATGGGCTGTTCTGCAAATTTTTCAGCAAGGTTCAACATTTCTGGTGAGAAATTTTCAGTCTCGGTCACGAAAACCGGAGTAAAGAGCCGTCCGCAAAGCGTTACAACTAGCCTTTTGATCTCTGAGTGCAGAACATGAATGAGAGGCTCTTCTTTCTGGAACAGTTGGATGAAACTCATGAACAGATCTGCTGTTCTTGAGTTTGTGAAACTCATGAACACTCATGAATAGTTCAATGGCTGACATAATCTTCCTATACAGGTCATCACTTGTCGCGTGGCCCATAAAACTTTTGCATAAATGTCTGCTCTGGATGTTGTTTCTGTATGAGGACCAATGTCGAACACGTATATGAAACTCTTTCATACCAGCGTTGTTGGTTTTCTTGTCATATTCTAGTACAAAATAAGACTGAATGGCCTTCACAAGCATTTGCTTACAGTAAGGATGCAGCACATCAGTGGTCAGATACATGAGTTTCTTTGCACATAGGGACATTCTGTCGGGGATCTTACCGGGGAACATAGCATGGAAGGTTGTGACAATATAGTCCGAAGAGTTAACAGACATGGAACTTTGAACCGTCTGAAGTGCCCATATTAACTCAGCTTTACAAACGGCATCACGCTCACAAAACATGTTTGTACCAACTAATGGTTTATCCTTGGTTGTTTCATCCAACTCAAGATTGTCCGGTCAGGTGAAGCTGTAGTGGATGTAGTTGAGCAGTAACTGCGGCTTTGTGTTCTGCAGATTACGCATGTTGGTTTAGCTGAGCAGCCCCAGCTGTGCTCACAAGATTTTTCAAGCAGAGTTTGCAAAAGAACGAGTACTGGTTGTTCCCAGTCTTACACCATTTCCCAATCTTTCTACCGCTGCAATTCGTCTTAGCAAGCCATGAACTATTGAACTTGGTAAGCCCCATACTTAATTACCAAGCATTCCCTGCAAAATAGCATCCCGCGATTAAAAGGCCATAAAAAGAAAAAATGTGGATATGTCCAAAACTGGGCCGTATTCACATCAGCCTTGCCTTTTATAGCGTTCAGCCAGGAAACGCATAAGTTGCAAGAACTCACAGTCTCATTAAGCAGAGACTGCTAGCCTATATACTGATCTTTGCTCATTTTGGACAGGCCCAACATGACAAAAACAAAACATAGGCTATTAAGTCAACACAACAGCATAGACCAGGCAGAAGCAGCTTACTAATCCCAACACAAAGCATTAGTTAAGTTCAAACAGCTCAACAGTTGTAATTAATTATTGATCTACACCAAAAGACAGCACAGTCTACAAGCAGAGTCAAAAGCAAAGAAAAGCACATCTTGGCTTACTTAATGAGCAATGAAAATTGCATATAATGACCAAATTTCTTGGTGCTCTTCAACCGAAAATATAGGAATAATAGTATTTTAGCCAAAATATAGGCATTTTATAGAGATGCATTAAAATATAGGAATTTATTGGAATTTATAGGCGAGTCCGAACCCTGAGTATGGCTCGTTAACTTTCTATCCTACCTCCCAACAGACAGGAAAAAAAACAGTTTCTCTAAGTAAAGCAGCTAAAGTTAAAGAACTTGACAAGCATATAGATAGTTCTGCCATATAAAAAGGGTTTGGTCTGGTTGCAGCCAAAAGCATAATTTTACTCTATTCTTTATAAATTGGTTTGAAAATTGTTTGATTTGCTAGCATTTTGCACTATTTTACATCTACTAAGGAATCAAATTCCAAGAAAAAAAAATATTCAAAGTTGATCTTACCTTGCATCATGTTAACTTTAACTGTTACTGGTTTAATGTTGTAGATTTTCTCCAAGTAATTTCTAACGTCATATTCCGTCATTTCATTGGATACCATCAGATGTACATTATTGGGAGGAATCGCTTTGGCTGGCTTAACTACTTTCATCCAAAAGTTAGGCAAAAATACACGAAGCTGAGGATTTCCTCTTTGGTACAAAGGGTATCTAGAAGATTAATAAAGCAAATTAGAGAAAGAAAGTTAATTAAATACAATTGAAAAACTTTGGCTGCAGGCCAATATTTTTTATCAGAAATAAGCAAGTAGAGGCAAACATATGTTTGACCACAAAGAGGCAATATTTTTTTTTTCTATGGAGGGAAGGTGTTGAACATCCAGATGAAGAAAGAGCCTTTTTGTCCTGAATTTCAAAGTTTTTTTGGGGGGTTCCTGGAGAACATTTTGAGAAAGGGTACCTCCAATCTCTCCAAATTACTTACAGTATACTGTCATGAAGGCTTCAACTATACACGGAGTCTTAATAGTCTTTCAAGATTAATGTTCATGGACTTGGGACCATTCCCTATGGTTCTAACTGTGAGGTGTTGTAGGGCCACCATTCTACTTTGGTTTTCAAATCATACAGATTGAGTATCCTTGGGTGATTCTAGTTCAAATAGAATGCAATGTGCCAAGTTTTCAGCAAAAAATTCAATGCTGGGAGGAGCAGAGAGGGAAGCTGGAGTGGCAAAGGCCCAATTTGTACCTCCAAAAACAAAGATTTAAAATGCTTGCATGATTCTACTTTCAACAAGTTGCAATATACATACCTTTCTGCCAAAAATTATAATTAAATTTATTTTTCCTGTTATCAATAATTCCCCAACAGTCAAGTTTCAATTCCAAAAACTTTTAAAATAGTGTATCTCATGACCAAACTTTTGTACAAAATATTAATGTCATACAGTCTTTTCACCTCTTAATGAATTATGGATCAGTATTGTACAACAATTAAATTTCCCTTAAATCAAAAGTTGATTTTCTTCCAAAGGGCTCTAATATAACTATATAAGAAATGAGCAAAAGAATAAGCTCCAATTTCTTTATCAATGAGAGAACTATTGAAGTTTAGAAAGCAAATTTTATACCACTCCAGTCCACTCCTCTGTCTTAATCACAAACACAGAAAATAAGATATCAATTCAAGCAACAAACAGAAATGCCTTGTGGCAATAGATGGCAGCATTTTTTGGACCCATGGGAAATGCTGCATTTATGGATCCCAGATTTTGTTCAACTATGGAAAAACACCCTGCATCTTGGCTAGTCTATTTTTGATGTCTTCACTGCATCCAACATCCTTACTAATAATTTAACCAAGATTAGTGAAGCTATTCACTCACTCAATTTTCTTTTTACCCAGCATCACCTCTTCATCCTTGTTAATTCCCAATTTAAGAAACTTATTCTCCTTAATATTAATTTAGATACCCATTCTAAGCATCAGAACTCTCAAAAGCTATAAAAATCTTATCTATTTTCTAAATTTTATCTAGGACACTCAAATCATTCATGTAATCTGAGGCTGGAAGAGTTTTCCCATTCCATTTAATATGATGCTCTCTCATGATGTTTTTTGTGTTGTTTAGAAGAAAATCCACCAAAATAACCCCATGAAAGTGGGAATAAGGTATAGCCTTGTTTAACTTCTGATTTTACGCCAAACTATGGGGCAATAGTGGCCACCTTCTTCTGGTGCCCCTGAGTATATTGGGCTTAAAGTGAGAGCTGGGGGGAAGGCACTGTGGTCTCTGGATGTGTGTGGTCTAGGACTGGTGTCACAGCCTGGAGCCTGCCTGGTAAAATATCTAGTTTCTTGAACTGCCATTCAACATTTTTTTTAATTTTTTTTTTATTCAGTTTATACAGCAGATGTCTTGGCCCAAATATCTGCATTGTATTTTCATTTTTGCTGGCTGGAAGTATCCTAATTTTCTTCTTTTCAAGATTTTTTTGTCATCTTGTCTGTGGTCTCAGAAACTATTTAAGATTAAACAGCATAAAAAATGTGGCCTAGGATATGTTGGTTTGCAATTGACGTAAATCCTTGGAAAAAGGGAAACCCCACTAGGCACAACCTAAATTGTTTGTAGTTGGTCAGTATCAACAATAAACTATGGAGGATGAGATAGGCCAAGGCACAACCTATTGGCTCTCTTGATGTTGGGAAGTCAAAACCATATTAATATGTGCCAATAGCTGGTACATTACCTTGCAAAACTGTATTCAAGACTATTAAATGTATTGACAGGAGCTTGAAAGCACCTTTCCAGCAGCCTAATTTGAAGTATGGACTAGTCTACCCTATATTCATTCTTGAAATTTTTATTCATTTACACATAGGCTAACACAAGAGCTTCTTAAGTTAACAAAACCTACTAAACTGTAATGCTACCTCAATTAACTATTTGAACAAATCTAAGACAAAATTCTTGTCTATAAGCTTTTTGCTAGCCTATATTTAAAAGCAGTTGAGTAAGGTGAATTGAATTTACAGGGGTGCATCTAGAGCCTTAATGATTTCCTGGGAAGAAACTTTGAAGCATCTACATCTGCTCCTTCTGGCTCTAGAGGGCACTGACATTTGATAACCTTTAATAATTGTTGTGCTATAAAAGTGAAAAATTTGCAAAACAAATCTTCTGTTAAATGTTTCTGGGCTCTGATGATTTAAGCATTCTATATGAAAATGTTAGCAAAATGAATAAGCTTTTAGTGGTTTTGTAAGTTCAGGATGCAAGAATAAATTTGAAAATTCATGTTAAGAAGACTGAGTTGCTAAGACTAGGAATAAGTGAAGGTGATGTTGAGTAACAAGAACATTGATCAAGTGGACAGCTTCACTTACCTAGGTAGTATCATCAATTAAGATGATGGGTGTAGTGAAGATGTTAGAAATAAAATAGCCAAGGTGCTTATTCACAGTTGAATTTAGTTGGGAAAATAGGAAGGTAAGTCTGCAAACCAAGATTAGAAAACTGGAAGCTATAGTGATGGCAGCAGTCAAGTGTGGTTCTGAAGCAAGGATGCCCTGAAAAACAGAGAATTCTTGTTCTTGAATATTGACTGGTCATCCCAAGCTACATCCAGGATAGTTTTCTGTACCAATATTTTACTGATACCACAAGACTCCCAAGTGATACCACTCCCCATGTACTAGACTTGGTGATCACAAAATCTCCAAATAACATAGTAGATCTTAAGATACTGCTACTAGGTAAAAGTGACTATGTAGTTATGTCTCTATCAATGAATGTAAGTACACCAGTGACCTCTGGTTGTAAATTTTATTATGATTGCAGTAAGGGTCAATATGATGAAATTCAAGACTTTATCCATTCTATTTCTATTGTTGAGGAGCTTCAGTCTAGTAATGCAGATGTGGATATTGCTTTTGAGTTTATCCAAGAGATATAAGAGAAGCATGTGATAGGTTCATTCTGCATTATTACATAAAAGAAGGTACAAGAAAAAAAAAGACAAATGCAAAAATTCGTACTTGATGCTAGTAGTGATAAAAATAAACAATGGAGATAGTATATGTTGGAAAAAAAATGAAGATCTGTGGTTGTGAAATCACTTGAATTGTCAATCATTTCTAACATTCAAAGGTGTCCAAAGAAGTTTCAGCAGTGTGTTAATAGAAACAAGACCAATTTGTGCATTTCTGATGATACAGCTACTAGTGAATTAATAAACAATGACCAGAAAAAGGCTGATGTATTTAATCAAGTGTTTTTGCCAGCTTTTGTAAATCCAAATGATGTCCATGCATGCAGTCCAACCCATTTTACCAAATGTTTCAGCAGACAAATTGCCCCTTGATGACTCTGATATTTCTTAAGAGCAGTTTTTAAAAATTCTCCATGACATTTCCTTTAATAAAGCTCCACATATAGATGGTATTTCTAATGCTTTTCTTCATAAGACAGCCATGTGTTTAGCTGAGCCTCTTGTGATTTTGTTTAACCATTGTCTATTGAGTGGTAAATGTCCCTTAGCATGGAAAAAAGCAGTTGTAAAACCACTCCATGAAGGAGGATCTAAGTCCCAATATGGACATTATCATCAAATTTCAAACACCTCAATTTTTTTAGAGTTCTTGAAAAGATTAATGCATATTAGGTATATTAATCTTAGAGGAGGAGTGTGTGCAGCTGTTTTGGCCTCAGGCAGCTTGGTGCTGCGGTGAGTTGTTAGTAGTAGTAGTAGTATATTAGGTACAGGATTACTTTGAGTGAAATAAATTATGGCATCTGTCACAACATGGTTTCAGAAAAAAAAGGTCATGCAATATGCAGTTGCTAGAAGTTGTAAAAGAATTCCAGAATATGGCTGATTTTGGTTTGAAGTTTGATTGCTTGTACATTGCCTTCAGTAAAGTTTTTGACAAAGTTTCAGTTAGTTGGTTGCTCGAAAAATGTGAAAAGTATGAGCTAGGCAGTAGAACTTTAGCGTGGATTAAAGACTAATTATCAGGTCATTCACAGCAAGTTATAGTTGGTAGTGCACTTACAAGTGAGACCCTAGTTTTGAGTGGTCTGCAACAAGGCAGTTGTATGGGCCCAGTGTTATTTTGTGTGTTTGTCAATGATTTGCCTGAAGTATTTTGTCACTCCACTGTCAAACTGTTTGCAGATGATGTAAAACTGTATAAAAGTGTTACCTCCCTGGTAGATGTCACCCTTATTCAAGAGGATCTGAATGCCCTAAATGATTGGTGTAAATTGAACTCCATATTTGTAAACCATCAAAAATATTTTGTACTTCATTACTTTTTGAAAAGCTCAACTTATCATTATTTTCTTGGTGATATACCTGTTTTATTGGTAGATTCAGAAAGGAATTTAGGTATTCACTTTGATAACCAGTTGAAGTTTCACAAGCATGTGCCAACAATTTTGCAAAATGCTAATTACAGTCTGCTTCAAATTAAGAGAAGTTTCAGGAAATTTAACCTTCACACTTTTATGACACTATACAAGACAATAGTATGCCTGATGGTAGAATGTTGTTCCTCTGTATGGTATCTGACATGAAAATGTGACTTGCAGCAAATTGAAAAGGTTCAATATTGGGCATTAAAGTTTGTGATATTTGATTCATTTATGATATCAGTGTCAACTGCAATGTTTGGGACTTCCTTCTCTGGAATTATAATGGGATAGGATTGACCTGATCAATATGTTCTGTTTTATGAAGGGTGTTGATAATGAGGACTGGGCTGATTTCTTCAAACTTAGTCATTACCCAGCCACTCACCAAAACTTGTATAAACTGTTTCAGCCATGAGTGCACAAGAAAATAGGTCAATGTACCTTTATTAATTGAGCAACAAAGCTTTGGAATAGTTTACCTGATACTTTAGTTTCTGTGGAAACATTTAAGAGTGCTATTGCTGAAACTGAATTCTATGGAAAACAGTTTCTGTAATACAGTTGTCTTTTACTGGTCAATATATTTTTGTTTTGCTGTTTTATCAGTCCTTTCTTGTGTTGTATTGCAACAAGCAATTATCACATCCTTTATTAAATAAAATAAAAAAATAAAAATCACAAATATTAAATATATTTTTTTCTTTTCAATTGCCAGTCAAACCAGACCACATTTTTAATTTATGCTGACAAATTATTGGTGAGAATTTCACCAAGAAGGCAGGGCTCTTGTTATTACCCTCACATTATATCATGCTGTAGTAAATTAGGAGTGGTCCAAAAACCCATCTCTATTTTTTTAGAATGCCAAAGAAAAGCAATCTTTCCCAAAAAAAGGTCTTTCACCCTAGGCCTAGTAGTATTTTTGGATAAGGTTTATATTCACGTAACTAGAAATAAACTTACTCTATAGTCAGAATTGCACCTTAAATTCCAATCTAATATTTATTTGAATTGGAAATGAACTTTACCCCCACCCCTACATATACCAATTCAGGGTATATTGAAATTCAGGTTATATATTAGCACATTATGGGGGGGGGGGGTAAAGTTAATTTCTGATTCAAATGAGTGTTAAATTTGAATTCAGGAAGCAATTCTGACAATAGAGGTAAGTTTGAACTTTACCTCAACCCCCTAATGTGCAAATATATACCCTGAATTGGTATATATAAATAGGGATGGGATAAAGTGTCAATATCTACGAAATCATATTATTGAGTTAGGACAAAAGTGAATACACCATTTAGTGCCTTTTTTTATGCTGATTACAGATATAATAAGCATTTCGGTAAAATTCTACTTTAGTTACTGTTGTCTATCTTGGAAAGGAGTTAGGTTAGGAAAATGAAACTTTCATGGATGGATCTACATGCTAAGGTTTGTCACGGGAATGTACTTTGAAGTACCTACCTCCACTCCTCCCCCCCTCTATATAATGGTAATTTACTGCACATTACTAGTTGTTTTAACTCACATTTCCTCCTATATTACTATCATAATTATAAATCACTGCTTACCTTACACAACTTCAGTTTTTAACCTTGTTCATTAAAATATATTCCAAAATCCTATTTAAATCCTAAACCATTTAATTTCCTATCCTTGCTGACTATTGTTATGGTATAATAAAACAAGGAAAACTTCTAAAGTAGAATTTTGGAAAATTTTGAGTTTGGGGGGAAAGGGGATTTCAATAACCTCTTCCCATGATATAACATGTCCTCTGAAGTTGA
This sequence comes from Artemia sp. Qi Xiang Cuo, assembly GCF_049724085.1. NCBI lineage: Eukaryota > Metazoa > Arthropoda > Branchiopoda > Anostraca > Artemiidae > Artemia > Artemia sp. Qi Xiang Cuo. Next base: position 24,161,462 of record NC_142814.1, on the reverse strand, counting down.
TTCTGATGTTTTTAGCACTCTATCTTTTAGTGCTTTAGAAATATTTTAAAAGCTTCTAAAGTAGAATTTTGGAAATTTTTGAGTTTGGAGGGAAGGGGGATTTTAAAAACCTCTTCCCATGATATAATGTCTCCTCTGAAGTTGATTCTGATGTTTTTAGCACTCTATCTTTTAGTACTTTAGTAATACTTTAAAAGCTTCTAAAGTAGAATTTTAGGAAATTTTGAGTTTGGGTGGAAGAGGGATTTCAAAAACATCTTCCCATGACATAATTTGTCCTCTAAAAACGATTAGGTTATTTTTACTGGTCCCTCTTGTCAAATCCTTTCCCTAATTAATACAGTTTAAATGGTCTTATCAACACAGAGGTGTTTGGCATGTGCCTGCTACCCTCAAGGGTAAGGGTTTCTAGCTAAAGTAGAATTTTACCCCAAATGGTAAAATTCTACTTTAGCTACTTTTGGCTATCTTGGAAAGGGGTTAGGTTAGGAAAATGAAACTTTCAGGGATGGGTCTACAGGCTAAAATATGTCCCGGGAATGTATTTTGAAGTACCTACCTCTACTCCTTCTCCCTCTGGATGGTCCTGATATTTGCCTACATAACAGGTCTGTACCTATTGAAATTTTGACAAAAAAAACATTTTACCTTAATTTTCAGTTATCAGTTTCTTTTTCTCTGGCTTTAGCTCTGAAAATGCAATTTCAGTTATTTGAGCAGAATTTTAAGACATATAAATAGTTTATTTTCACAATTTAGGAAATGTTTTTGCATATCTTTAAAACCTTATAAATTGGGATTGAGCAAAGTTGTGAAGCTGAAAACAATTTTGTTGTACTTCATTTGAGCCGAAGATCTATTTTGCAAGGTTTCACTTCTATAGCTCCCATATTTTAAAGGTCATCAAGGGTCAGGACCCTCTAGAGGGAGAAGGAGTGGAGGTGGGTACTTCAAAATATCTTCCCATGACATACTTTAGCCTGTAGACCCATCCCTGAAAGTTTCATTTTGTTAACCTAACCCCTTTCCAAGATAGTCAACAGTAGCTAAAGTAGAATTTTACCTTTTTTTTAACTAAGCATGTGATACAAAGTAGGCCAACTTAAAGACATTTCCAGAAAACATACAGCCTTGTTGACATTTTAAAAATTTATTTCACAGTGTAGTCAATAATAATTACGCCGAAGTATCGTAAATGTATCGGTCGTGGTGTCGACAATTTGGATTGGCGGCGGCATGCCACTGGCAGGCCATACAATTATCTGTGGTGCCTAGGCGAAATTTATTCGTTGATTTAACGAATGTTTAGTGACGTGCGTCTCTTTTTGAGACTTCTCTAAAACTACCTTGCTGTTGACGACCTAGTAAATACCGACATTGGTGTTTACAGCTCATCATTGATAATAGTCAATATAAATACACTCATACAGAAAGATGTGCCAAAAACCTATTTCGATAATTTGAAGTGAACGATGTGCTAATTATGAAACTAGGGACTTAATAAGAAAACCATAATTATCGTAAAAAAAATGTTTCACCCTGTGGCCTGCCAAAATGGATCGTCTGGTTGTTACAATCATTCCAGCTCAGGTGAAAACTCTGCCCGCAATTGCATCAGTAGGTGGCATGGATAGTGACTTCCACATAGAAACTGCTGTTCATTGCTCCTAGGATAAATATTGTTTGCATTTACTTGACCTTGGTAGAAAGCCTATCTGACATCCCATAGGTCACCATTTACATTTTGATTAATTAAAAAAAACTTTCCGAAAAATAAATTTTTCAAAGAAAAGTAAAGGCCATTTTAAACTTAAGCTCAGCAGATACAAATACCTGTTAAAATTCTAACTCAAAACGACCAGAAATTAGTATTAAAGAATAAATGCACCCCAAAACGAGCAGCAATTCAAAGGCCACCTATTCAACATATCAGTTATTGTAGTTTATGCTCCAACCAGAGACGCACCGGAGAGTGAAGCAGATCTTTTTTACCAAGTTCTAACTTGTACGCTTAAGAAAGTCCCAAAACGAGACCTCATCTTTATCGGAACCGACTTTAACGCCAGAATCGGGGGAAAAGTATCCAATGCTGAGTCTGCCATTGGCCACTTCGGTCTTGGAGCTAGATGTAGCAGGAATAATTTCTTAGACCACACTGCTTTTCCATTAAAAACAAAAAAAATTTTAAACAAGAAACACCAGAAACGTTTGAGTCAGCTGTTGCAGAACATCTTTATAATTTTCCTCATCACAGTATTTTATTTGATCAAACAAAAATTGTAGATACGTCTGTAGGACTTTTACAAAGCTTCAGGGAAATTATAGAAATAAAAAAGATAATATATGGGGGTACTAGTATCAATAAAGATGAAGGGAATTTAGGATCAATTCAATTTATAATAGTTTAATTAAAATGCAGGCAAGATATTCAACCAGTACTGATTTTAATAATATTTCTGAAACGAAAGATGATCTTGCGAACAAAGGTCAGAATGGGTTAAATGATGAGAAAAGTAAACGAACTGCAGCTAAGCTTGCAACCAAACGAATCCATTCAATTTATAATTCATAAATTGGTTGATGAAGTTGTGAAATTTAATTAGGGGTTATGGGCCGGGGGGTTAGTTGACCTTTTATTGTTTTGATCTAAGCATAAATATTTCTTCATTTTTGATAGATTTCCATTTATATACTGGGAGGAGGCGAGTTGAATCATTATAGACATTCAGTGCATGGAAGTGTTTATTTGATATATTTCCATTTATATATTGGGAGGAGGTGAGTTGAATCATTATAGACATTCAGTGCATGGAAGTGTTTATTTAATATGTGAGTTTTGTTTTTTCTTATTTATTTATATTTTTTCTTTTTTTCTTTCTCTTTATGTGTTTAGTATGTTTTATTGTGAAGTAAGTTAAGTTTTTTTATTTTATTTATTTATTTTTTTTTTTTTTTCCGTTGAGAAAGGCTCCCGGATGTGGGGCCGAAATATTCGGAGCTTTTGTGCATAATTAATTGTTTTGTATTTCACTGCTTTATAGAAAATTAAAAACTGTTTTTCTTTTTCAAATTTTTTTTTGTTTTTAAATGTAGCAGGGGATCAAGACTTCTTCACTTTACCATGACGAATGATTTGGTCATTACCAATACCTTATTCAAACACAAGTCCAGCCACAGAGCCACATGGAATTAAAGAGATGGTAGAGCAAAAAGCCAGATTGATTACATCCTCATGTCCCGCCGTTGGAAATCAATGGCTATATTGATTTCGTACATTGGAGCAGAAACTGGCTAGAAACATGGTCGGATCATCTTCTAGTCAAGTTAGATCTAAAGTTACGACTAGCAGCACGCCCCAAGAGGAAACCTATTCGAAGATTTGATACCAATCGCTTCGATGATCCTAATATACGACAGGCATTCTGCTTAAAGTTGTCTAACCGCTTTAAAGGTCTCCAAGTGCAAGCGAGCGACGAGCAAACTGAAAGTTTGGATGAAGAGTGGTTGACCATACGCAATACCATCCACAAGGCTGCAGAAGCTACGATAGGATACCGCAAAAGACTATCCAAAAAGTGGATGTCATCACGCACATTCAGTTGGCTGAGCACAAGCAACAGATATCGGACAGAAAATCGGAGTTGTTCAAACGCTTGAGAAGAGAATGCCACCAATCAGCTAAGAATGATAAGAACCAGTACCGGGAGAAAATCGCTGAAGACATGGAGGCCGCTGCCTCTAGATTGGACCCCGGGAAGATGTATCAGCTCCTAAAATCAATCAGGAGTAAATCACATAACTCTACTAGTACATCCGTCGAAGATGAAAACGGCTAGTTAATCTCGAATAATACCGAAATAATAAATCGCTGGAAGGAGCACTTTGACAAACTACTTAACCAGAACCAACTTTCCACAGCAATAGATGATAATCAGTGATACCAAAATCCAAGTCGTAGCAATTATGACCTGCAGGAACCAAACTCTCCCAGCAGTATTTACAATGACGTGAATGTGGCTCCCCCCGCGTTAAATGAAGTCCAACAGGCAATCAATTGCCTTAAAAGCAATAAAGCCCCTGGTCCTGATGCTATTCTGGCTGAACTTTACAAGTATGGAGGGACAGCACTTGTCAGCAGGATTCATAAACTAACTTGTCGTATATGGGAAGAAGAAATGGTTCCACCGGATTGGGGAGACTCTTTCATCCTTCCAGTCTTCAAAAAAGGGCTAAAGACAAAATGCAGCAATTATCGCGCGATTTCTCTCATATACATTGCTGCAAAAATATTTGCCATTATGCTAGATAATCGTTTTCGTATCCAGCGCAACGCAAAGACAAGACCCAATCAAGTGGGATTCCACTCAGGCATGGGAACAATTGACCAACTATTCGTCTTAAGACAAACCCTTGAACACAGGGCGAAACACCAGAAACCAACAGTGTGTCTATTCATAGATTTGATTACAGCTTTTGATTCTGTTCTAAGGGATGGAATCTGGAAGGCCGTGACAGAGGATGGAGTACCAGGAAAGATAGTCAGGCTTATCCAAGCATACTACCAGCATACACGAGCCCAAACATAAATCGGTGGAGAACTCTCCTAGATGTTCCAAATTGATTTTGGTGTCTGACAGGGATGTATATTGTTTCCCGTCTTATTTAATTTCGTGATCGACTGGATTATGACCAGAGCAATGAAGACTTTTTCAGGCGCTGAAGTAAGTCCCAATTTTGTGATCACCGATCAGGACTGCGCCGACGATATTTGCTTGTTAGTTGAATCTCGCTCAGAAGCCAAATCTATGATATCGAAGGTAGCTCAAGAATCCTCTCTGGTCGGCCTGAAAATAAGCTCCCCGAAGACAAAAGTCATGGCATCCGGTATATCATCTCAAGACCCCCCAATTTTACTAGAACAGTCACCCATAGATGAGACATGAATTTCAGTACCTAGGCTCTCTGGTAGACCCAATAAGGAGGATGCACATCAGAAATACAGTCAAGAACTGCTTCAGCAACTGGAGTCTTCGCCTAGCTAAATCACTCTCTATGGAACTAGAAAAATGTTCGTCTTAAGACAAGAATAAGGATTTACAAGGCCCTTGTTCGGTCTGTCTTACTATACGGCTGTGAGACATGGACTATGAAAGGCTCCGACATTCAAGCCCTCCAACATTCATTTGACCATTCATGTTTAAGGAGAATCATTGGTACTAAACTTCGTGATTGTGTCAGCAATGTCAAACTCCGCAAAATCTGCTATCAGCGTTCTGATTTGGTCTATATAATTAAACAAAGAAGACTCCGATGGTTCGGCCATACACTCCGCCACCCACACCACACCTTTGTCAATAAAGCCCTCAGATGTAAACCTCTTTCGGGACGGAAAAATTGACATGGGGGACAAAAGGAAACGTGGCTCGTCTGTATCAAGGCTAACCTAGACCCAATCGGTGGCTTCAAGAAGTATGGACGAAGATGGGAAAAGTCCTGGCTCGATTTGATTGAGCCACTCGCAAACGACCGAGACTCTTGGCTTACTACAATGACGAAGCTACTGGAAGCCAGGGAGAGCGGAGATGCTTGAGTCCTGCTACAAGTAAGTAAGTAAGTAAAACGAACAGAAATTAAATAAACAATCATAGCAAAAACATACAACAAGTAATAATATAAATGAATAAATACATCTTAAAGCAAACAATACCTTGATTGAATATGAAATTCAAGCTTAAAAAGAAACAAAATATTTTGCTAGTGAAGTATAAATGAAACTTAAAACGAACAGAAATTACATAGACAATCAATGCAAACAAACATACAATAGATATTAATGTAGATGAAAACACGACTGAAACTTAAATTGAATATGCAAATCAAGCTTGAAATGAAGAAAAATCCCTACAAACAAGAGTTTGGGTACTCAAGAGTTTTTTACTCTGAGAAAATGAACTGGAACTTTTAATTCTCATTCAAATTAGCCCTCTCTGAAGTTTATACGAGCATCCTTTTCATAAGACCCATATATGGCCCCAGGACATAGCTTACAACGCCTTCCCCCGGGCCCTTTGGGGCTGTGTCGACATCGGAGCTTTTGTTATCTGACCTTTGAACTATTTTAAAAAAAATGGCTATCTCAAAATTTGTATCAGATGGGTTTGGGGAAAAAAGGGCGTGGAGGGGCTAGGGGCCCTCCAATCTCTGTTGACTCTTAAAAATTGAACTAAAACTTTCAATTTCCATTCAAATCAGCCCCCTCTGAAGTTTATGCGACATCCCTTCCATAAGAACCATATATACCCCCAGGGCATAACTTGCAACGCCTGCCCCAGGACCCTGGGCGGTTATGTCGACACCCGAGTTTTTCTTATCTGACCTTTGGACTATTTTTGACAAAATGGCTATCTCAAAATTTTTATCGGATGTATTTGGGGGACAGAGGCGTGGGGGGGATAGTTGCCCTCTGATCTCTTTTGACTCTTAAAAAGTGAACGAAAATTTTCTATTTCAATCCATACGAGTCCTCTCCGAAGTTTGTGTGAGAATCCCTTCCATAAGAACTATATATACCCCCCAGAGTATTACTTACAACGCCTGCCACCGGGCCCTGGGGGTTGTGTCGACCCCGGTGTTTTATTATATGATCTTTGAACTATTTAAATAAATAGCTATCTCAAAGTTCTTATCGGATGGGTTTGAGGAAAAAAGGGCATGGAGGGGGGGGGGCTAGTTGCCCTCCGATATCTTTTGACTCTTTAAAATTGAACTAGAACTTTCAATTTCAAATCAAATGAGCCCTCTCCAAAGTTTATACGAGCATACCTTCCATAAGATCCATATATGCCCCCAGAGCAAAATTTACAACGGCTACCCTGGGCCCCTGGGGGGTTGGGTCGACACAGGAGTTTTTCTCATCTGACTTTTGAACTATTTTTAACGAAGTGGCCATATGTAAAGGAGTTTTTGTTATATGATCTTTGAACTATTTTTAACAAAATGGCTACCTCAAATTTTTTATCAGATATATTTGGGGAAAAGGGCTTGGGGGGGGCTAGTTGCCCTCCGGTTACTTTTGATTCTTAAAAAGGGCACTACAACTCTCGGTTTACCATCCAATGGGCCCCCTTTGAAGTTTATACGACGACCCCTTCTATATGAAGTGCCTCTGAAAAAAAATGGAATAAGGGGGAGGCTAGCTGCCCTCTGATCACTTTTGACTATTAAAAAGTGAATTACAACTTTCAATTTTCAACCAAATGAGCCCTCTATTAAGTTTATATGAGCATCCCTTCCATAACAACAATATATGCCCCTAGGGCATAACTTACAACTCCTACCCCCGGGGTCTTCGGCCTCCTGTGTCGACCCCGGAGTTTTTGTTATCTGAACTTCAAACTATTTTTAACAAAATGTCTATCAAAAATGTTTTATCTGCTGTATTTCAGGCATGGAGAGGGGGGGGGGGGGTAGCTGCCGTCCAATCTCTTTTTACTCTTAAAAAGTGAACAAGAACTTTCAACTTCCAATCAAAAGAGCCCTCTCCGAAGTTTATACCAGCATCCGTTCTATAACAACTATGTATAACCCCAGAGCATTACTTACAATGCCTGCCTCCAGGCCCTGGGTATAACTTGCATAACTTGAACAAGAACTTTCAAATTCCAATCAAATGAGCCCTCTCCGAAGTTGATACGAGCACCCCTACCATAAGAACTATATATATATCCCCAGGGCACAACTTGCAACGCCTGCCCCCTGGCCCTGGGCGGTTGTGTCGACACAGGAGTTTTTTTTACAACGGCTACTGTGTCGACACAGGAGGAAAATTTACAACGGCTATCCCGGGCCCCTGGGGGGTCGTGTTGACACAGGAGCTTTTCTTATCTGACCTTTGAACTATTTTTAATGAAATGGCTATTTTAAAAATTTTATCGGATGACCTTGAGGAAAAAAGGCTGTGTGTGTGGGGGGGGGGGGGCTAGTTGACCTTCGAACTATTTTTAACAAAATGTATATCTCAAAATTTTCATCAGATGGGTTTGGAAAAAGAAGGCGTGGGGAGGCTAGTTGCCCTCGTATCTCTTTTTACTCTTAAAAAGTGAACAAGAACTTTCAAATTCCAATCAAATGATCCCTCTCCGAAGTTTATACGAGCATCCCTACCATAAGAACTATATATACCCCCAGAGCATTACTTACAATGCCTGCCTCCAGGCCCTGGGTATAACTTGCATAACTTGAACAAGAACTTTCAAATTCCAATCAAATGAGCCCTCTCCGAAGTTTATACGAGCATCCCTACTATAAGAACTATATATATCCCCAGGGCATAACTTGCAACGCCTGTCCCTGGGCCCTTGGCGGTTGTGTCGGCACCGGATTTTTTTTTATCTGACCTTTAAGGTAGTTATAATAAAATAACCAACTCAAAGTTTATACTAGACAGGCGTGGGGGACAAGTACCGTGGGGGGATGATTCTCCTCCTATATCTTCTGACTCTTAAAAATTAAAATGGAACTTTCAATTTCCAATTAAATGATCCCTCTCTGAAGTTTATACCAGCATACCTTCCACAACAGCTATTTATGCCCCCAGGCATAACTTACAAGGCCTACCCCGGGCCCTGAAGGATTGTGTCGACCCCGGAGTTTTCGTTATATGATCTATGAACCATTTTGAAAAAATAGCTATCTCATAGTTCTTATCGGATGGGTTTAAGGAAAATAGGGCGTGGAGAAGGGGGGGGCTAGTTTCCCTCCGATCTCTTTTGACTCTTAAAAAGTGAACGAAAACTTTCTATTTCCATTCATACGAGCCCTAGCCGAAGTTTATACGAGCGTCCCTTCCATAAGAACTATATATACCCCCCAGAGTATTACTTACAACGCCTGCCACCGGGCCCTGGGGGTTGTGTCGACCCCGGAGTTTGTATTATATGATCTTTGAACTATTTAAAAAAATGGGCATCTTAAGGTTCTTATTAGATGGATTTCATGAAAAAAGGGCCGGAAGAGGGGGGGGGGCTAGGCGCCTTTAAATATCTCTTGACCCTTTAAGAGGGGGAGTGAACTTTCGATTTCCAATCACATTAACCTTCTCCGAGGTTTATACGAGCATACTTTCCATAAGAACCATATATGCCCCCAGAGCAAAATTTACAACGGCTACCCCGGGCCCCTGGGGGGTTGCGTAGACACAGGAGTTTTTGTTATCTGACCTTTGAACTATTTTTAACGAAGTGGCCATACGTAAAGGAGGTTTTGTCAACACCAGAGTTTTTTCTTATCTGACCTTTGAACTATTTTTTAACAAAATGGCTATCTCAAAATTTTTATTTGATGCATTTGGGGGAAAAGGGGCGCGGGGGGATAGTTTCAGTCTGATCTCTCTTGACTCTTATAAACTGAACTAGAACTTTCAATTTCCAGTCAAATGATCCTTCTCTGAAGATTATACGAGCATCCCTTCCACAACAGCTGTATATGCCCCCAGGCATAACTTACAATGCCTACCCCGGGCCCTGAAGGATTGTGTCGACCCCGGAGTTTTCGTTATATGATCTTTGAACCATTTTGAGAGAAATGGGGCTCTCAAAGTTCTTATCGGATGGGTGTGAGGAAAATAGGGTGTGGAGAGGGGGGGGGGCTAGTTGCCCTCTGATCACTTCTGACTCTTAAAAAAGGAACGAAAATTTTTTGTTTCCGTTCATACGAGCCCTCTCCGAAGTTTATACCAGCATCCCTTCCATAAGAACTATATATGCCCCCAGAGTATAACTTACAACGCCTGCCTCCGGGCCCTGGGGGTTGTGTCTACCCCGGAATTTATATTATATGATCTTTGAACTATTAAAAAAAAAAATGGCTATCTCAAAGTTATTGTCGGATGGGTCTGAGGCAAAAAGGGTATGGAGGGGGGGGGGCTAGTTGCCCTCCGATATCTTTTGACTCTTTAAAAGTGAACTAGAACTTTCAATTTCAAATCAAATGAGCCCTCTCCAAAGTTTATACGAGCATACTTTCCATAAGAACCATATATGCCCCCAGAGCAAAATTTACAACGGCTACCCCGGGCCCCTGGGGGGTTGCGTAGACACAGGAGTTTTTGTTATCTGACCTTTGAACTATTTTTGATGAATGGCTATTTTAAAAATTTTATCGGATGACCTTGAGGAAAAAAGGGTGCGTGTGTGTGTGTGTGGGGGGGCTAGTTGACATTCGAACTATTTTTAAAGAATGTCTATATCAAAATTTTCATCAAATGGGTTTGGAAAAAGAAGCCGTGGGGAAGGCTAGTTGCCCTCGGATCTCTTTTGACTATTATAATGTGAGCTCGAACTTTCAATATCCAATCAAATGAGCCCTCTCTGAAGTTTATACGAGCATCCCTTTCATAAGAACCATATATGGCTCAGGGCATAACTTACAATGCCTCCCCTCGGGCCTTGGGGGGCTGTGTCGACCCCGGAGTTTTCGTTATATAGTCTTTGAACTATTTTTAAAAAATGGCTCTCTCAAAATTCTTATCGGATGGGTTTGAGGAAAAAATGGCGTGGGGGGGGGGCGTCTAGGTGCCCTCTAATCTCTTTTGACTCTTAAAAAGTGAACTGGAACTTTCAATTTCCAATCAAACGAGCCCTATTCTAAGTTTATACGAGCATCCCTTCCGTAAAAACCACATATGCCCGCAGGGCGTGACTTACAACACCTGTCCCGAGCCCTGGGGAGTTTTGTCGACAACGGAGTTTCTGTTATATGATCTTTGAACTATTTTGAGCAAAATAGCTATCTCAAAACTTTAACCGGATGCATTTGGGAAAAAAGGCGTGGGGGCTGGTTACCCTCCGGTATCTTTTGACACTTAAAAAGTGAACTAGAACATTCAATTTCCAATCAAATGAGCCCTTTCTGAAGTTTATACGAGAATTTCTTCCATAAGAACCATATGTGTCCCCAGGGTACAACTTATAACCCTTGCGCTGAAGACTGTGGGGCAGAGTCCTGCTCAAAGATATAACTTCCAGAACTTTCAACTACGTTGAACAGAATGGCTATCTCAAAATTTTGATTAGATGTATTTGGGGAAATGGTGGGCGTGGAAGGGGTGTTAGTTCCCTTTCAATTTCTTTTGACTATTAAAAAGGGCACTAGCCATTTAAATATCCAATCGAATGAGATTTTTTGAAGTTTCTTCGACAACACTTTCAATAAAAACCTTATATGCCCCCAGGGTATAACTTACAACCCTTGCCCTGAGGGTTGTGGGGGGGGGGGGGTTCTTCAACCTCAAAGACCTAATTTCCAGAATTTTTAACTACATAGAAAAAATGGCTATCTCAAAATTTTGATTGGATGTGTTTGGGGAAATGGTGGGCGTGGAAGGGGTCTTAGCTGCCTTCCAATCACTTTTGACAATTAAAAGTGCGCTAGAACTCTCGATTTCCAATTGAATAAGGCCCCTTTGAAGTTTATACGACGACCACTTCCATATGAAGTGCCTCTGGGAAAAAAAAATAATAATAATAATAAAACATTGGAGCTGTATGGCCTTAGTCAACGCTATAGCGTTGCCTCAGATTATTGTCATCAAGACTACGGAATTTTATTATATTAATGATCTTTTTATGACAGAAATTGATGCAATAAGCAGATTTGGTGCTTATATTCTGTTAAAAGCGGTCAACTTGTTAGTTTTCAATGGGCTGGCTAATTAATTAGATAGTTATAATTTCGTCTCTAGCTTTTTCCTGGTCTTTTTTATGTCTATATAAAAGAGCCTTTTAAACCACAAAGTGCTGCCTAGCATTTGGAGCGTGGGGTTCAAAATGAATTTTTTATCGTTCAAGGTTACCAAGATCTGTATAAAAAACCTTTTGCTAGTCTAGGACACCAATATCCTTCCCATTTAAAATCATAATTCTCTATTTACCAGTATGTCCTTAGTAACAGACAAGTGATAATCAACTTATCGTGTCTAAAATAATTCTGAAACAATAAGTGAAGATGTGACTATTAGGCCGATACCTGGAAGTTCAATATTCCCTCATTGGCCTACAGTCAACACAACTGGAGAGCGGGATCAAAACACGATTTATACACATCATCATTTGGATAGTGGTTTGATCTCCCCATTGCAAAGAATATATTTGACAGAGGAGCTTATCCAGAAATATTCTCTGAAGTGTACGAAACATTCAACCCTGTAGAGTCAAATCAAGCTCTGATGAATCATATTGTTCATGTGCTGGCATTATATAGGGTAACTCCGCAGAACCTGAAAAATTGCCAACCCGGTATCAGCATCAAGACCTATTCAAAAATTGTTAAATTTTTAAAGCAGGAAAGATTTTTCAAAAATTCAGAATCAATTGCTTTGCTAAGGTCAGAAATCCATGTAAGTAACGGCATCCACGATCAATCAGGTACTATTTAGTTGCACCTTAATCTTAGCAAGATGAGCTATACTATCAATTCTTATGTGGTTGTGAAGCTTATGAGAAATGCGATCCTAAGAATTTCAGATGCTCCAAAAACAAGCTTTTACTGAGTTTGGCCTTTGACCATGTACCATAATTAAATTCGTACCGCGTAACAACAATCAAGAGTATATAATATTCTAGCCATATTTTTTCTTCTCTGTCGTAACTGAATAGATAGATTATAATGAGGAGCTGGGAAGTGTGCTGCTCACACTAATCAATAACATACATTAATAGCAAGACTGTTGTCTATGAGACAAGATACTTATCTCAATCTCAGCAACTTGCAATGTACTCTAACAATTGCAGAATAAAAAAAATGCTGGAAAATAATAGTGAGTGTGTAAATATACAAGGAACACTTCAGCTATAAAATTATAAATCTAAGCTGGAAAATTTCGAAGTTAGCTAAGGTTAAAACATATTGTAAGGGTAATCTATCTAAATTGTCATTAACAATAGTTTACATCTAGCCTTTACTCCTTTGAAAAAAAAAACAACTAGTATATGACTATGTATTTTTCTCACCTATCTATCTGAAATAATTCCTACAGATGAAACTCGAAAGAATAGGTCTAAATAACAGCATTAATTCAGCCAAGTTATGTATATATGTCTCTCTTAATGGCTATTAATTTTTTTATTCCACCTAAATTAATGGTGCAATGTACCTTTGAATTTCTTTTCTTTCTTCCTAACGACGTAATTTTTTTTTATATCAGCATCTATCCCATTAAGTCAAAATTATGACCTCCTATGGAAAATCCTTCTGGTGCAGTGAGGCTAGCAGCTTCCAAAAAATAAGGCTTGCAAATATATTGGTGGGCTGCCGCCACCGAGCCTTTTGGCAGCCAAAAATTTTGACGGTAACTCACCATTATTTTTTATTTGCATGATATTGGTTTTCGGAATGACTTTGGGAATCTTCCTACCATCAAACGTTTAGTTCTTTATTATCAATTGCAAAACAGTTTTACAGATCAGTCCCACTTCATGGAAATAGAGCCACCTGGATCACTCACAATCACTACTTAATGAGGATTCAGAATAAAATAAAAATTGTCTTCAGCAGTTTTACATCTGTAACTGCCAATAATTCCTATGAATTTTATACAAATTACATAAAATGTCCATGGAACTTAAATTGAGTCCTTTGCAGATAACTTAGGATCACCTTTGTTAAACTGCTAACGACCTCAAATTAAAAACAATTCTTGGTCTCAGGATCCATCCTAGATCTATTTGTGCCTGAAAACCACGATTTTTTTTACATTTTCTTTTGCTTGTTTCAGATATGGAGCTTTTCGGTGCAGTACTAAATTTTAGTCATTATTGCCGCTTTGAATCGTAAAAATAAATAGGTGACACTGACTAATAAAATAAGAAAGCGTTTTTCATCTGTAAAAATTAACATTTTAGCAATCATTTCGTTCCCAAAAACAGTTAAGCTTTCGGAGAAAGGTTCTGGATTCGCAAAGAAAGCATTGAACTGACAGAACTCTTGGAGCAAGGATTGGAGCAAGGGAAATCTTAGACTGATGAGCTTTCAGTAATTAATGTCATGATGTGTCAAATATTCATTTTAATTTTATTAGTTCTTTCCAACACTGTTCAAGACATACGGTATGTAGTTTTCACTACAAAAAAAAAGTTTGGCTAGTGCCCGCTTTCCTAAATTTAAAAGTTTAAATCTTATAGCGTATTTGGTTCTTAATTAAAACCAAATATGTTACAAATATTTTCTTTTGTGCTTATTAAATCATTAAAAAAATGCAGTAAAATATAACCTTGAGCTGATAAGTTTTCAGTCATTAATATCATTATATATCAAATATTCAGTTTCATTTTATTGTTCTTTACAAGACTGCTCAAAACACGTATACTTTTCAGTAAAGCACCAATGACAGTCAATGACACAGTGGACTCTATACTTTTACTGTTAGGGAAGTGGGTAGCCAAACTCTTGCTTGTAGTGATTATGTTCGTTTTAAGCTTGATTTGCATATTCAATTTAAGTTTTGCTCGTTTTAAGATTTATTTATTCTTTTATGTGGTATCTGTTGTATGTTTGTTTGCTATGATTGTTTATTTAATTTCTGTTTATTCTGGATTTCATTTATTCTTTAATAGTAATTTTTTGTCGATTTGAGTTTGAATTATTATAGATTTTTATTTCTGCTGATCTTAAGTTTAATATGGCCTACACTTTTCTTGAAAAACTTCTTTTTCATAAAGTTTTTTTTAATTAATAGTTCAGAAAAGGTCATTGCAGTAAGTCTTGTCATTTTTTCTCCAAAATTCTAATTCCAAAAAGGGAACTGGAATTGTATTGAATTTTTTTATTCGTTTTAATCTTGATTTGCACATTCAGTTTAACTTTTATTCGTTTTAAGATTTATTTATTCATTTATGTGTTACCTGTTGCATGCTTGTTTGCTATGAATGTTTATTTAATTCCTGTTCGTTCTGGATTTCATTTATTCTTTAATAGAAATATCTGATCGTTTTGAGTTTGAATTATCATAAATTTTTATTTCTGCTGATCTGAAGTTTAATATGGCCTTTACTTTCCTTGAAAAACTTCTTTATCATATTTTTTCTTTATTAGTTTTTATTCGTTTTTGATTGCCAAATTTTCGAGTTTTTCGAAATTCCCTATATAATCCTTACCCAGGGGGCTATGGGGGATTTTGGAACACCTAAGTCATAGTTATTTGAATTTCGGAGTATTTTGAACAAAACAGCTATTACAAAATTTTGATCGGATGCATTTGAAGAAAATAGCACGCGATGGCGGGGGGGGGGGGCGGGTTACCCTCTGATTACTTTCGACGCTTTTAAAGGGCAAAAGAAATTCCGATTTCCAATCAAATGAGCCTTCTCCAAAGTTCATACGACCACGCCTTCCATAAAAAACTTTATCTGTAAACAATGGGTAACTAGCATAATTTATAGCCCGAGGGAGGGTGGGGGGGGGGGTGGAGCCGTAATTATTAGAAATTTGGACTATATCGAACAAAATGGCTGTCTCAAAATTTTGAACCAATATATTTGGGGAAAAGAGGGCGTGGGGGGGGGGGGAAGTTTGTTGCCCTCCGATTACTTTTGACTCTTAAAAAGGAATTAGAACCTTCAGCTTTAAATAAAAATTCGCTTCCTGCAAAGTTTATACTATCACAGCTTCCATAAAAAACTGATTTGTCCCTAAGCCAAAACTTGCAACCCTTGCCCCGGGCCGTAGCGATCACATCAACCCCGAAGGTTTTGTTATACAATGTTTTGGACTGTTTTGAACACAACGGTTATCTCAAATTTTCGATCGGATGCATTTGGGGAAAAGTGGGTGTAGAAAAGGGGCATGTTCCCCTCACATCACTTTTGGCTCTTAAATTGGGGAGCTACAACTTTCAATTTTAAAGCAAACGAGCCGTTTCCAAAGTTTATACGATCATCCCCTTCCATAAAACCTTATATGACCCCGAGGAATAACTTAGAACCCTTGACCCCGGGCTTTGCGGAGTTGTGTCAACCCCAGAGGTATTGTTATATGATACAAGGACTATTTTGAACAAAATATCTATTTCAAAATTTTTACCGAATTAAATCTGGGAAAAAGGGCGCTGGGCGCTAGTTGCCCTCTGATCACTTGACTTTTAAAAAGGGAACTAGAAGTTCCAATTTCCAATCGCATGAGCCCCCTTCGAAGTTTAAACGGCCTTACCTTCCATAAAAAAACCTTAAATGCCCCCGGGCATAACTTGAAACACTTGCCCCCGTGTTCTGAAGGTTTGTGTAAACCCAGGAGTTTTGTTATATAATCTTTGCTCTATTTTGAACAAAATGAATATCTCAGATTAAATCGGATACACTTGGAGAAAAAAGGGCATGGGAGGATAGTTGCTCTCCGATCACTTTTGACTCTTAAAAAGGACACTATAAATTACGATTTTTAATCAAATGAGCCCACTCCGAAGTTTATACGACCACCCCTTCCGTATGAAGTGCCTCTAAAAAAATAACAAAACATTGAAGCCTTATGGCCTTTACTATAGGCAATGTTATAGCGGCAATGTTATAGCGTGGTTAAGAATGCCCGTTGATTAGAAATCAAATACCCCCTTCTCCGTCATAGGGGAGGGGGAGGCTCCATAAGGATTATGAAATATCCTTTGGATCTTGGTATACCTATAAAAAATTTGATAGTTGTCAGTTTCGACTGCGCTAGTGTAAATATAAAAGAACTAAAAGTGACTCTTAAAGAGGAAATACCGAATCTGTTCATCCTTGGCTCCAAAAGACACTAACTTGTGTCATGTGTAACACACGCCACCAAAAATCTACCAGTGAGTCAAACATTTCATGGTAACAAACTATAAGTAAGGAGCGACACTGCTCTATAGTAACCGAAACTCTAAAAAAAGAGATTTTGATATGAATAAATATATCAAAAGAATTGGCTAATTATGCTGATTCCAAATTTATAAGATTAATTAAGCTTAGTGTTACTCATAAAGGGCTACGAGCCTGAAAAAATTTGCCTGATTTTCAAAAAAGGAGGGAAACACTCCCTAAAAGTCAAGAAACCTTAATGAGAAACACACGTTCAGGTTCAGCGTATCAGAGAACCTTACTTTAGAGTTTTCAAGCAAGTGGTTTTGAAGCTTTTTTGCCTATCGGCAAAAAAGTGGAATTTTGTATTTTTGTTAGAAGAAAGATAACGGGTGCGTGTTTGTTGGTTTTTCTTTCTTTTTTTCCATTTCGCCAGGGGTGATTGTATCCAACCAATATTCCTAGAATGTCGATAGAGTGCTCATTTAAACGGAAACTTAAAGTTCTAGTGCCCTTTTTAAGTGACCAAAAATATTGGAGGGCAACTAGCCCCCCTCCCACGCCCCTTTTTCGCGAAGATCGTCCGATATTTTTTTTTGAGATAGCCATTTTGTTTAGCATAGTTGAAAAGTCAGAAAAATTATGCCTTTGGAGATGAAATGACCCGCACCCTGCACCTGGGAATAGGTTTTTAAGTTATAAAATTTGCCCATTGTTTACGTAGAGTATTTTTTATTGGGAACTACAGACATTTTTCGGGGGGAGGTGGATTTTGTGCGTGGGATGTTTTTCCATAGAGATAATTTTCCGTGGAAAGGGAAATTTCCGGGGAAGAACTTTCCAGGTAAAATTTTACACTAAAGAGATTCTTTTTATTCGTCTTACTTTGTCTTTACCTATTCACTTTTTCATATGAAGATGCTCCGGGAGAATTGTCTAAGGGAAATTTTCTGCGTGTTTGGATTTCCAGGAAATATTTTCGAAGGAAGGGGGAGTTCCTGAGGGATCGGAAACATGATTAGAACTTGAAGTCTCTTTCAAATGAAAATATGATAAGTAGAATTGTTCAGACTGAATCTTCTGCAATAAATTTTACGGGGGCGGGAAAAATTTTCAGCGAGGATGCTGTTGTCCGGAAGAAATTTTATGGGGGGGGGGTATTTTACGCGGAAGAAACTTTCTAAGGAGAAGTTTCCCGTGAGGGGAGAGAATGTTTCATGCAGTGTGAGCTCGATTTGCCGGCACTATTTGAAAAACGATCAGCAATTAAATAAAAAAAAAATTCAACTGAAAGTAAGAAGTAACATTAAAAATCGAAACAAATAGAAATTATTCCGTATATGAAGGTGGTATCCCTTCCTCAATACACTGCTCTTTACATTAAAGTTTCTGCTTATGGAGAGTGGATTAACAACAATAAGGGAGAGACATAGATTTCTCTTGACAAAACATCTTACAAAAATTGAATCAAATAGCTCACACACATTATATAATTGGTTAAGAAATCTAGCCATGTATAGAGGTATTGCAAATGAGTATGCCAATACTCAAAGGAAATTCCCTGTACCAGCAAAGTCTATTGCACCTACTTTCCCCCAATCCCCTCCATGGAATTGGTCATTTCCCATAATAAATACTGACTTTTCAAATTGGAATAAAGATTGAACCCCCAATACTTTTGTCCAGAAAAAATTTGCAGAACTTAATACGATTACTTATAAAAATCACTTCCAAATATTTGTTGATGGGTCAAAAATGAATGAGATAATTGCTAGTGCTGTGTTCTGTCTTCCACTTAATATTGCAAGGTCAGAAAGACAATTCAATTGTTTATCTACAATGCATGATGCGTGAAATGCCATACCTATGCCATTAGAGCAACTCAAGCAAAACCAATGTTTGAGTGCACTTATGAATAACAGCATAATCTATGCTGACTCTATATCAAGCCTTGAGTTGCTGGCCTCAGCTCCTCAATATAAGTTGGACATTGACACTTATCATTGTCTCAGTATTATTGATAATCTTGCTTCAAGTGGCTTAAAAACTTATTTTCAGTACATTCCTAGCCACTCTAGCATAAGTGGTAATCATCAGGTTGATGAAACAGCAAAAAATGCTATAAATATTGACCAGCCAAGTGGGAGAACCATCCCAATTAGAGGTATTTATACCAATGAAGGCTATCAGAAGTTACTTTCAATACGATCAATCCTATCCTTTTTCCTTTCCCCAATAAGTATCTTTCTAATATTTATCATAGAATTTGTTCTGAAGCAAATGGACTAAATTTCATTGCATTCTCATTTAAGCTTTCTAATTCAAGTGGTTCAATTCCCCTGTCCCCTTTTTGCAGGCATTGTAATATGAAAAATGAAATAGTTGACCATTGCCTATTTGAATGTAATATGCTGATGTCTGCGCACCATACGTTGCTTTGTAAACTGTTAAAATACTTCAAACACCACAAAATATCACTATCAGCCAAGAGCCTAGCCAACTATACCTGCACACAGAGCACAGAAACCGATATCTATCATCTTATATTTGAACTCCTTGAGTCAAAAGATCTACTGAAAGATATCTGAGAATATCTAAAAAATAAGAGACAACCAAGACAGTAGCTCTGTAGCCCACAGAGTGAAGCAAAAAGAAGAGGGCTAAATAGTACCGACTTAATAGCCCGCCTGCTGTGAATTAGAAGAAGAAGGAAGAAGAATAAGCTCTGATAAAAAGTGAAAAACCTCATTTGGTCTACCTCTTGACTACCTCCATAACAGTAAAAATATAATATAATTGAATATAGTCATGCGACACCTCATTTGAAAGATCCTGACATGAATATTTTAAATATCCTAGTCTTATCCAATAGTTTTTGAACCAAATTTTAATTTGCCATGTTTTTCTTTGGGTGGTACTAATATTCAGGGATAGGGGGGTTTATGGAGGTAAAAAATTCAAAGGCAAGTAAAACGTCTCCGTTTAAGATATATATTGCCATAATATAACTTTGTAAGAGTCATTTTTTTTGTTTTGATAAGGAGGTAGTGAGATGAAAGGGCAAACAAGAGACAATCTTATTTGTTTTCGGTACTATTAGGTTTAATGTAGAAAATAACACTCGAACAAAGTTAAGAATAAGAGGATAGTTTAAGATATTTGCCGTTACATATTTTTGGACAAAAAATAAAAGACCTCATATTGTCTATCTCTAGACTACCTCTATAACAGTAAAAATAAAATATAATTGAATATAGTCATGCGACACATCATTTGAAAGCTCCTAACATAAAGAATTTAAATATCCAAGTCTTATCCAATAGTTTTTGAACCAAATTTGAATTTGCCATGTTTTTCTTTGGGAGGTACTTATATTCAGGGGTGGGGGGGTTTATGGAGCTAGGACATTCCTGGGCAATGAAAACTTCTCTATTTAAGATATATCTTACTATAAAGAATCTCTTTACGAGTTTTCATTTTCTTGTTTTGACATGTAGGGTTTGAGAGGAAAGGGGAGATGGGAGGCAAAAGAGAATTTGTGTGGACCTTTTAGGTTTAATGAAGAAAACAACACTAGAAACATGACCAGAAGAAGGAAAGCGTTCAAATGATGTGCTGTTTGATAAACTTTGACAAAAAATAAAAGACCTCATTTGGCCTACCTCTAGACTACCTCCATAACAGTAAAAATAAAATATAATTGAATATAGTCATGCGACACCTCATTTGAAAGCTCCTGACATAAAGATTTTAATTATTGAAGTCTTATGCAATAGTTTTTGAACCAAATTTGAATTTGCCATGTTTTTCTTTGGGAGGTACTTATATTCAGGGTTTGGGGGGTTTATGGAGCTAGGAGATTCCTAGGCAAGGAAAACTTTTCCATTTAAGATATATGTTACTATAACAAATATTTTTACGAACTTTCATTTTTCTTGTTTTGACAAAGAAGGTTTGAGAGGAAAGGGGAGATGGAAGGCAAAAGAGAAGTTGTGTTGCCCTTTTAGGTTTAATGTAGAAAATAACGCTAGAAACATGTCCAGAAGAAGGAAAGCCTTTAAATCATGTGCTGTTACATACGCTTTGACAAAAAATGCAAGACCTCATTTGGCCTACCTCTAGACTACCTCCATAACAGTAAAAATAAAATATAATTGAATATAGTCATGCGACACATCATTCGAAAGCTCCTGACATAAAGATTTTAAATATCCAAGTCTTATGCAATAGTTTTTGAACCAAATTTGAATATGCCATGTTTTTCTTTGGGAGGTTCTTATATTCAGGGGTAGGGTGGTTTATGCAGCTTGGACATTCCTGGGCAATGAAAACTTCTCTATTTAAGATATGTCTTAATATAACGAATCTCTTTACGAATTTTCATTTTCTTGTTTTGACATGGAGGGTTTGAGAGGAAAGGGGAGATGGGAGGCAAAAGAGGATTTGTGTGGCCCTTTTAGGTTTGATGTAGAAAACAACGCTAGGAACATGTTCAGAAGAAGGATTTCAAATGATGTGATGTTTGATAAGCTTTGACAAAAAATGAAAGACCTCATTTGGTCTACCTCTAGACTACCTCCATAACAGTAAAAATAAAATATAATTGAATATAGTCATGCGACACATCATTTGAAATCTCCTGACATAAAGATTTTAAATATCCAAGTCTTATCCAATAGTTTTTGAACCAAATTTGAATATGCCATGTTTTTCTTTGGGAGGTACTTATATTCAGGGATAGGAGGGTTTATGGAGCTAGGGCATTCCTGGGCAATGAAAACTTCTCTATTTAAGATATATCTTACTATAACGAATCTCTTTACAAATTTTCATTTTCTTGTTTTGACATGGAGGGTTTGGCAAATTCAAATTTGGTTCAAAAACTATTGGATAAGACTTGAATATTTAAAATCTTTATGTCAGGAGCTTTCAAATGATGTGTCGCATGACTATATTCAATTATATTTTATGTTTACTGTTATGGAGGTAGTCTAGAGGCAGGCCAAATGAGGTCTTTCATTTTTTGTCAAAGCTTATCTAACAGCACATCATTTGAAAGCTATCCTTCTTCTGAACATGTTTCTAGCGTTGTTTTCTATATTAAACCTAAAAGGGCCACACAAATCCTCTTTTGCCTCCCATCTCCCCTTTCCTCTCAAACCCTCCATGTCAAAAGAAGAAAATTGAAAGTTTTAAAAAGATTTTTCATAGTAACATATATCTTAAACGGAGAAGTTTTCATTGTCTTGGACTATCCTAGCTCCATAAACCCCCCCTACCCCTGAATATCAGTACCTCCCAAAAAAAAAACATGGCAAATTCAAATTTGGTTCAAAAACTATTTGTATGAAAGAACATTTAATTGCGTAAAGAGCAAAAAACTGGTAATTGCAAAAATAGTATATATTATAACAAGGGATTACAACAATTCAAAAGTATTAAAAAAGAAAGCAAAAAGTTTGAAGCCTGTTAGAAATCGTTTTTAGCAATTGGACTTTTGGTAACAATAAAATATCTTTGAATAGACTTATGTATGAAAGAACATTTAATTGCGTAAAGAGCAAAAAATTGGTAATTGCAAAAATAGTTTATATTTTAACAAGGGATTACAACAATTCAAAAACCTTAAAAAATAAAACCAAAAGTTTGAACCTTAGTAGAAATCGTTGTTAGAAATTGGACTTGTTGTAATAATCAAATATCTTTGAATAGACTTATGTATGAAAGAACATTTAATTGCGTAAAGAGCAAAAAACTGGTAATTGCAAAAATAGTATATATTTTAACAAGGGATTACAACAATTCAAAAACCTTAAAAAATAAAACCAAAAGTTTTAACCTTAGTAGAAATCGTTGTTAGAAATTGGACTTGTTGTAATAATCATATATCTTTGAATAGACTTATATATGAAAGAACATTTAATAGCGTAAAGAGCAAAAAACTGGTAATTGCAAAAATAGTATAAAGTTTAACAAGGGATTGCAACAATTCAGAAACCTTAAAAAATAAAACCAAAAGTTCGAGGCTTAGTAGAAATCGTTGTTAGCAATTGGACTTGTTGTAATAATCAAATATCTTTGAATAGACTTATGTATGAAAGAAGATTTAATTGCGTAAAGAGCAAAAAACTGGTAATTGTAAAAATATTTGTATATATTCTAGCAAGGGATTAAAACAATTCAAAAACCTTAAAAAATAAAACCAAAAGTTTTAAGCTTAGTAGAAATGGTTATTAGAAATTTGACTTGTAGTAATAATATTATACCTTTAAATAGACTTATGTATGAAAGAACATTAAATAGCGTAAAGAGAAAAAAATTGGTAATTGCAAAAATATTTGTGTAAAGTTTAACAAGGGATTGCAACAATTCAGAAACCTCGAAAAATAACACCAAAAGTTTTAGCCTTAGTAGAAATCGTTGTTAGCAATTGGACTTGTTGTAATAATCAAATAATCAAAAATCAAATACAAGCAAAATTAAACAAAAAACAGTAGTTATCTGCTAAACTGTTCAAGGTAGAAACTTGGAATTTTCTGCAAATCATTGTAGAACCATGAGAATGCAAATTAGACCAATAAAGTTTAGAAAAAAAAATATTTAAACTGAAATTATTTTCATGGATTTAGCTCATCCGAATATAGTAATTACTTTAGTATTTTCCCGCAATTTATCATTTTTTTTAATTTTTTTAAGGATATATCATATTTTTTTAAGGAAATACATTTAGACCCCGGCGCAGCGCCGATGAGGGAAGACCGGCGGCGGCGGGGCCAAAATACTAGCGAAAATAACATTTCGCATATTTAACATTTTCGAATATTAGGGTAAATAACATTTTACCTTAATATTCAGTTACCAGTTTCTTTTTCTCTAATTTTAGTTCTGAAAATGCAGTTCGTGATATTTCAGTAGAATTTTAAACCATATCAATGGGTTTTCCCCTAAATTTAGGAAATGTGTTTGTAGACCTTTGAACTCTCATAAATTGAAATTGAACAAAGTTGTGAAGTTACAAACAGTTTTCTTGTGCTTCATTGAAGCAGAAGATCTGTTTTGCAAGGTTTCACTTTCATAACACAAAGATTTTTAAAGGTCAACAAAGGTCACTGCCCTCTAGAGGGAGAAGGAGTGGAAGTAGGTACATCAAAATACCTTCCCGGTACATACTTTAACCTGTAGACCCATACCTTCTTTTTGAAATTAATTGTTCTTAATTACAAGAGCAAGAACATATCTGTTTCCTCTATATTTACAACTAGTTTACATCATTGTACTGCAAAATAAACGTTTACAGTTACCTGGTACCAGAGTAGTGGAGGAAGCCACGCCCAATATAAGGGTGTTCAGGTTCGAATCCCGCACGGTGCCAGGAATATGGGAATATTCATTATCAAAAGCTAATAATTTTTTTTCTTGTATAATACCGATTTTGTAATAGTAAGGATTACGCAATTTCCACTTTCCCTATTCACAGAGTCCGGGTAATCTCCAGCTAAGCTCTAGTCCAGGTAATCTTTATTTCGCAGTAAAACCTTGGCACTGGAATTCCGAGTCGGTTTTCTTATTCAGATATTTTTACCCAAATTTCACTTTAGACCCATGGTTATTATTAGCACAAATAACTCCTTAAAGTTTGTTGCCATGAATAGTCAAATTCTTGCTCAAGCACTCTTAGGAACAAATTTCGTAGTGAAACCTCTGTGCTAGGGTTGTTTGATATGCTGAATTTGATGCTGTAATTCTCATCAAATTACCCTCCTTCTGTGAGGTGTATCCCAATCTTTATGAATTCAGAAAACTTTGTGGGCTCGATTCTTTTTTAAGTATTTTGAAACTTAATGGATGTTATAGATTTGGAGTAAATGTAAGAACACTGATTCTTTTGATTTATTCAGATTTCAACGTTGCTACAATTTTTCTTAGCGTTTAGGTTAGTATTAGTAGAAGTCGCTCCTTGCTTACAGTACGCTACCATAAATTGCTTGCTTACTTATTTTACTCTTTCATTATTTAGAAACAAGCCCTGGTCCCAGTAAAAAGATTTCGTAGAGCATTTATTTTAAATGAACAATTGCTCTCCAAGAAGTTAACTCTATAAATGTCTTTTAATAGCAAGGAAAATAAATCAAGGATCCTTTGTAAGAAAAGTCTATCATAACCGTTTTATTATTTATTTGAAATTTTGCGCCACAAAAATTCCTTCATCCGGGGCAAGTGCCCCCTTTGTCAACCCCCCCCCCCTCCCCCTAAAATTCATCTGCATATGATAACAATAACTGACGTCACAAGACAAGCTAACAGAAAAAATAGGCGCCTTTGTACCCCTGAGCCCAGTAGATTCGATTGAGTGGGGGTGTTTTCCTCCCACTTGGAGTCCCCCCTTCTAGATTTCAAATATCCTTTTTTGGTATTTTCATTGAAAAATAACTTTTTTTGGTATTTTCATTGAATGAAAAATCGAAGAAAAAAAATGTGATTCCTCCTCATGATTTTGGAAAACCTTTTACCTCCCTTCTATTCCTGTTTTTTAATCACTGCACCTGCACCCTTGTAGTCCACTTTGACTAGGATTCTAGGAAACCAAGCATGCGGGCTTTTTCTTCCTCATATAAAAATAGTAGTAAAGCCAAAAGGATTATCTTACAAGTCGAAATCAGAGACTGACAACTGCAGGTAGGTATAAAATAGTGGCTTAACTAGGATTCATTTTAAAGAAGGGTAAACCTATTTTAAGAAAATAGCTAGGCATTAAGAACGTCCTTATTACATCTGCTGTATGCTCAGAAAGTGTGCGCTTTTACTTATTTTTCATTATTACGGGGGAGGGGGGGGGGTTAACTCAAACTATACCCTTGCCAGCCTCTCATTAAAACGTAATCGATCAGCTTTTAG
This sequence comes from Artemia sp. Qi Xiang Cuo, assembly GCF_049724085.1. NCBI lineage: Eukaryota > Metazoa > Arthropoda > Branchiopoda > Anostraca > Artemiidae > Artemia > Artemia sp. Qi Xiang Cuo. The sequence goes on along the minus strand of NC_142814.1, from coordinate 24,135,759 downwards.
CTGACATTGAAAGATTAAAGCGCATTTTTTTAAAGTACCAAGGAAAGTGAAAATGAAATTCGTTATACTTAACTATCTGAGTCGAAACTAACACATCTATCTATCACTGGTGGATCCAGGGGGGCCGGGGATCCCGGACCTCCCGATATTTTTTCTGGCGCCCTTCTGTCTTGTTTTTTTCTTTAACTCTTTTTAGAATAAATTTGGTCAATTATTGGCACCTTTTTCGCATCCCCCCCAAGATTTTGCTCTTTGGCGCCCTTGTCACATTGGACCTTCCACATGATTTTGCTCGAGATCCGACCCTGCTATTTAGATCCTACTACAGTAGGAAAAATCAAGATAGGTTTCTTAGGCAGCGCAAAGCGCTGCCTAAGTAAAGAACAATGTTGGCAAAATGTATTTCTGTTTTTTTGGTTTTAGACCAGGGCACTTCGTATCCAAGGATTTGTCGTAGAAACTTTGAAAAGGGCTCATTCGATTGGAAATTGGAAGGACCTGTGCCCTTTTTAATAGCCAGAAGTGATTGCAAGGCAACTAACACCCCTTCCACGCCCACCATTTCCCCAAACACATCCAATCAAAATTTGGAGATAGCCGTTTTGTTCAACGTAGTTGAAGGATCTGGAAATTATTTCTTTGAGGAGGACACTCCCCCCACAACCCTCAGGGCAAGGGGTGTAAGTTTTGCCCTGGGGGCATATAAGGTTTTTATAGAAAGCATTGTTGTAGAAACTTCAAAAAGAGCTCATTCGATTGGAAATTGAGAGTGCTAGTGCCCTTTTTAATATTCGAAAGTGATTGTAGGGCAACTAACCCCTCTCTCACGCCCACTATTTCCCCGAACACATTCAATCGAAATTTTGAGATAGCCATTTTGTTTAACGTAGTTGAAACGTCCGGAAATTATGTCTTTGAGAATGACAAACCCCCCACAGCCCCCAGGGCAAAGGTTGTAAGTCATGCCCTGGGGGCATATAAGGTTTTTATAGAAAGGTTTGTCATAGAAACTTTAAAAAGGGCTCATTCAATTGGGAATTGAGAGGGCTAGTGCCCTTACTAATAGTCAAAAGCGATTATTTTAATAAAACCAAAAGTTTGAAGCTTAGTAGAAATCATTGTTAGAAAATGGACTTGCTTTAAAATCAAATATCTTTGAAAAGACTGCAGTATGAAAATACAACAAATTGTTTGCGGTTAGAAGCCAAGCGACAATGAGAATATATATTTAGAAGCCTGCCGGGTGTTGAGTGCACGCAGATATCAAATATCTTTAAATATATGTAGTGTGAAAGAAATTTAATGCAATGTGCAGTGTGAGAAGAAATTTAATTGCGTAAAGAACAAAAAAACTGGTAATTGCAAAAATAGTATATTATTTAACAAGGGATTACAACAATTCAAAAACCTTAAAAAATAAAACCAAAAGTTTGAACCTTAGTAGAAATCGTTGTTAGAAATCAGACTTGTTGTAATAATCAAATATCTTTGAATAGACTTATGTATGAAAGAACATTTAATTGCGTAAAGAGCAAAAAACTGGTATTTGCGCAAATATTGTATATATTTTAATAAGGCTTTAAAGAAGTTAAATAGTTTAAAAGAGAGGACAAAAAGATTCAGGTTTATTATACATTGCTGTTCAACATTGGAATTGCTTTAATAATCAAATATCTTTGAACAGGAATTGTTTGAATTATTGAAAAGACATTAAATTGCGTAAAGAGCAAAAAACTGGTAATTGCAAAAATATTTGTATAAATTTTACAAAGGGATTACAACAATTCAAAAACCTTAAAAAAGAAAAAAACCAAAAGTAAGCTTAGTAGATATCGTTGTTAGATATCGGACTTGCTTTAATAATCAAATATCTTTGAAAAGAATTCAGTATGAAAAGACAACAAATTGTCTGCGGTTAGAAGACAATTGACAATGAGACTCCATATATAGAAGCCTTCCGGTTGCTGACTTTTCTTTATTAGGTTGCAGTTATTGCTGCAACCATAATTTTTCGCCAAAGGAAAGACTCGCTTTGAAAATGGTTTAGAAAGGACCAGTTTCAAAAGAAAAGTGTGAAATAAAAGGTTCTTCGCCGGCACAGACTAAAAGAAAGGAAGAAGAAATACAAGCAAAATTAAACAAAAAACAGTAGTTATCTGCTAAACTGTTCAAGGTAGAAACTTGGAATTTTCTGCACATCATTGTAGAACCATGAGAATGCAAATTAGACCAATAAAGTGTAGAAAAAAAAACATTTAAACTGAAATATGGTGTCACTGAAAAAATGATACTTGCACAAATTACATTGCATAAATATTTTCATGGATTTAGCTCATCCGAATATAGTAATTACTTTAGTATTTTCCCCCAATTTATCATTTTTTTTTTTTTTTTTTAAGGATATATCATATTTTTTTAAGGAAATACAATTAGGCCATTGCGATTACTAATGGTGTAGATCTAATTTTGTTTCGTTCCAACGCCATAAATAGGGGTTTCGGGCCATTTTTCAAAATTCCTATAAAGTCTAT
>NC_142814.1:24038571-24132728 GCF_049724085.1 Artemia sp. Qi Xiang Cuo | reverse complement strand
TCATCAAAGGCTACGAGCCTGAGAAAATTTACCTGATTTTTTAAAGAGGGAGGAAACATCCCCTGCAAGTGAAAGAATTTTAATGAAAATCCCACCGTCAGATTCAGCGTATCAGAAAACCCTATTACATAGGTTTCAAGCTCATATCTGCAAAAATATGCAACTATATCTGCAACGTATTTTTTGCCAGAAGAAAAATATACCAATATAGAAGTTCGTTTCGTAAGTTAATTTGTAAATTAGGTCAGAACCAAATTTAAAGACAGCCATTTAGCAAAAGAAGAGTAAAATTTTTATGCAAATTTTTTTTACTTATTTAATGACGGTGAGCCAAAATAAAAGCTGCATTAACTAAAAAACGATCAGAAATTAAATAAAAAAATAAGTTTTTTAAACTGAAAGTAAGGAGCGACATTAAAACTTAAAACGAACAGAAATTATTCCGTATATGAAAGGGTATATCCCCTCCTCAAAGCCTCGCTCTTTACGCTAAATTTTTTTATTGTTTTAAAAAATAAAGTTGTGAGACAGAGTCAAACTTTAGCGTAAAGAGCGAGGCGTTGAGGAGGGGACATCCCCTTTCATACACGGAATAATTTCTGTTCGTTTTAAGTTTTAATGTCGCTCCTTACTTTCAGTTTAAAAAACTTGTTTTTTTTATTTAATATAATAAAGAACGAACTCTTGCCTATACTAACTTGTATAGGACACTTAACTATAGTGTAGGCTGGAAGCTGGGTTGCAGCGGCATTATAGTCAAGAACGACATCTGGCCCATGTTAACTGAAATATAAATAGAGATTATGTAATTTTCATCGTTATCATCGCTGTAGAGATGCCTGAAACCTAGTAAAGAACAAAAAATGGCTCATATTAGACTAAGTTAGCTGAATGACTCTCTAGAGTTCGTCTCTTACTATTCCAAATAAGAAAAAGCCATAGGCTTTTTCCTGTTTAAATTAAGGAATTTATATTAAAAGACGATTATTAGAAAAACAAACCGTTGCATATGTTGGACTAAGTTAGCTGCCTAATTCTTCGAGGTTGGTCGCTTACTATTCTAAAGAGGAAAAAGCCGTTAGTTTTTTCCTGTTTACAATAAGGAACGAATTGTAACCCATAGTAACTGAATTATTAAATCAAACAGTTTTTGGTCATAATAAAGAGCTGTCTAATGGCTCATTTTAAAGGAAATTTTTACAATAAAGAACGACACCTAGCCTATGTTAACTGGAACATAAATAGGGATTATGTAATTTCCATCAGTATCATGGCTGTAGAGATGGCTAAAACCTAGTAAAGAACAAGCCATTACAGTAAAGAACATTTCATGTTAAGGATTGATCAATGATGCCACAATGTTGTAATTGGGCACACGAAACATCCGGACTTGCAGCGGTAGCTAGCAACATAGTAAGAGACGTTCACGTCCAATGTTAAGATTAGAGTAAAGAACGGGTTGCATAATATTACATTAAGGAACGAACTTTAGTCCAGAGTAACTGAAGTTACTCAGTTACTCAGTCCAGAGTAACTGATATATATATATATATATATATATATATATATATATATATATATATATATATATATATTTTTTTATATATATATATATATATATATATATATATATATATATATATATATATATATATATATATATATATATATATATATATATATATATATATATATATATATATATATATATATATATATATATATATATATATATATATATATATATATATATATATATATATATATATATATATATATATATATATATATATATATATATATATATATATATATATATATATATATATATATATATGACAATAATTGTATATGTGCGTCAGTTCTCGAAAACGACTCCATATGTTTTCGAGAAAATTGGTATCATGGGATATTCCTGCATAAACAAAAGGTCTAGATAGGTCAAAAGATCGGGTAAATTCGTAAAGAGCGTTAATTTTTGAAGAAAAAACTGTAATAATCAAATATCTTTGAATAGACTGCAGTATGAAAAGACATTAAATTGCCTACAGAGCAAAAAACTGGTGATTGCAAAAATATTTGTATATATTTTAACAAGGGATTACAACAATTCAAAAACCATAAGAAAAGAATAATTTCTTTTCATTTTAAGTCTTAATATTGCTCCTTACTTTCAGTTGAAAAAAACTTGTTTTTTTATTTAATTTTATTTAATTTCATATATATATATATATATATATATATATATATATATATATATATATATATATATATATATATATATATATATATATATATATATATATATATATATATATATATATATATATATATATATATATATATATATATATATATATATATATATATATATATATCGCTGTTATATCGCTGTTAGAAATTGGATTTGCTTAATAAACAAATATCTTTGAAAAGATATAGTATGAAAATACATTAAATTGCGTAAAGAGCAAAAAACTAGTAATTGCACAAATGTTTGTATATATTTTGACAAGGGATTACAAATATTCGAAAACCTTAAAAAAGAAAACCAAAAGTTTGAAGCTTAGTAGAAATCATTCTTTTAGGGAAAATTGTCACCTGGTATATTCTGGCCTAAAAAATGATTTATATAGGTCAGAACTTTGAGATAATTCGCTAAGAGCCTTCAAGTTCAAGTTCTTTATTAATCAATAAAATAAAAATGTTTTGACAAAACTATCAAATTAATGACCCACAGTGAGAATAACTCGTGTGTAGGTTTACATACACTCAACAATAAATAAATAATACTATCTCCAGATACTTCAGTAAAAAGATTGCTCTTCAACTCTCCGTATGGTAACAACAAACAAAATCCGAATAAAATAAAAATAATCGAATAAATAAAGTGAAATGAGGAGCATCCACCCCAGAAAATAAATCAAATTAATAATTACTGATTAAGTGATTCATTAATCTAATTTTATTATTAACCAACGATTTATTCAAATCTACAAAACTATGAAATTTATTCCAATTATATATAATACTATGCCTTGGTGAAAAACGGGTCCTTTCAGATTTTATTAAAGCCTGACAGACTACAGAACTGCCACGGGTCCAATATGCATGCAAAACCTGATTATCATCCTGAAAAAAGTTTATTGCAAAACCTGATTATCATCCTGAAAAAAAAATTTATTATGCAAATAAAAACACTCAGGCAAAAGACCTTGAACGTGTTTAATCAAACAGTTCGTCGTAACGAACTGTAAGTAAGGAGCGACCAGGCTCAATAGTAACCGAAACTCTGAAAAACGGGATTTTGATACCAATAGATACATCAAAAGAATTAGATTTTAATTTTGATTTCAAATATATAAGTTTCATCAAGTTTAATATTACCTATCAAAAGTTACGTGCCTGAGAAAATCTGGCTGATTTTCGAAAAAAGGGGGGAAAAACCCCTTAAAGTTATAGAACCTTAATGACAATCACACCATCATATTCAGCGTATCAGAGAACCCTACTGTAGAGGTTTCAAGCTCCTATCTACAAAAATGTGGAATTTTCCAATTTTTGCCAGAAGAAAGATCACGGATGCGTGTTTATTTGTTTTTGTTTTTGTTATTTTTTCTTTCCCCAGGAATGATCGTATCGACCCAGTGGTCCTAGAATATCGTGGGAGGGCTCATTGGAACGGAATTTAAAAGTTCGAGTGCCCTTTTTAAGTGACCAAAAAAAATGGAGGGCAACTAGGCCCCCTCCCACACTCATTTTTTCCCAAAGTCACCTGATCAAAATTTTGAGATAGTCATTTTGTTCAGCATGGTCGAAAATATTATACTACGTCTTTTAGGATGACTTAATCCCTCGAAGCCCCCAGGGGGAGGGCTAAAAGTTATGAACTTTACCCAATGTTAACATATAACATTGGTTATTGGGAAGTATACAGACGTTTTCAGAGGCATTTTTTCTGGTAGTGGGGGTTGGGGGTGATTCGGGGGTTATATGGGAGGATCTTTTCATGAAGGAAGTTTTCATGGGGGAAGGGATATTGCTATGAAGGGGGTGCCGGATTTCCCATCAGTATTTAAAAAAAATCAGAAATTAAATATAAAAAAACAAGTTTTTCAACTGAAAGTAAGGAGCAACATCAAAAGTTAAAACGAACAAAAAAATATTAGCTATATGATTGGGTTCACCTTCTAGTCAATGCCTCGCTCTTTAAGCCAAAGATTTTTTAGTACTTTCATAAGAGCTGTTTATTCTAATTAACGGCCTTTGTGATTAAGGGGTCATTTTTAAAGAATTGGAAGAAAATTCGAACTTTAGATTAAAGAGCAAGGTATTGACTAGGGGGCAAACCCTCTAATATACGTATTAAAAATATGTGAATATAGAAGTTCGTTACGTAAGTTAATTCGTAAGTTACGTATATTTATTACTAATAAAAACGTTCGTAAATAAAATTCAACTAGTTTCAAGAAAGCCATTTAACCAAAAAAAGTAAAATTAATATGTTAATTTCGTTTTAATTATTCATGCACGGTGAACCAAAATCAAAACCTGCATTAATTAAAAAACGTTCACAAATGAAATAAAAAAAACAAGTTTTTTTTAACTGAAAGTAAGGAACGACGTTAAAACTTAAAACGAATAGAAACTATTACGTATATGAAAGGGGCTGTCCCCTCCTCAACGCCTCGCTCTTTACGCTAAAGTTTGACTTTCTCACAACTCAATTTTTTTTATACAATAAAATTTTGTTTTAATTGCAATTTTTTTAAATTAACTTTAACGAAATTCACACCATCAGTTTCAGCTTATCAACGAACATTATTAAAGAAGCTTCAAACTCCTATCTGCAAAAATGTGGAATTTTGCATTTTTAATTAACTTTAACGAAAATTACATCATCACATTCAGCTTATCAGAGAACCCTATTAAAGAAGTTTCACGCTCCTATCTGCAAAAAGGTGGAAATTTGCATTTTTTTTGCTCGAAGAAAGATCACGATTCGTGCCCTCCAAAAAATGGAGGGCAACTAGGCCCCCTCCCTCGGTCATTTTTTTCTAAAAGTCACCCAATTAAAATTTTGAGATAGCCATTTTGTTCAGCATAGTCTAAAATCTAATAAATATGTCTTTTAGGATGACTTAATCCCCCACAGTTCCCAGGGGAAGGGCTGCAAGATTTGAACTTTGCCCATTGCTTACATATTGTATTGGTTATTGGGAAGTTTACAGACATTTTCAGGAAGGATTGTTTTCTGGTGGTGGGGGGGGCTGGAGGAGAGGGTTACTCGGAATGATCTTTCCGTGGAGGCTGTTTCTTTGGGATAAGGGGCATTTCTATGAAGGGTGCGCCGGATTTCCAAGCATTATTTAAAAAATGATCAGAAATTAAATTAAAAAAAACAAATTTTTTCAACTGAAAGTAAGAAGCAACATTAGAACTTAAAACGAACAGAAATTATTACGTATATGAGGGGGTTCTCCCCCAAGTCAATACCTCGCTCTTTACGCTACAGTTTTTTTTAGTGCTTTCAAGAGAGCTATCTATTCTAATTAAACAGCCTTTGTGATTCAGGGGTTTGTGAATTAATTTTTTTTTTTATTTTAATGTAAAGAGCGTGGTATTGACTAATGGGAGAACCCTCTAATGTACGTAATAACATGTACTTAATAAAAAAACAAGCGATACGACTCAATAGTAATCGAAACTTATAAAAACGGAATTTTGATGTCAATAAATGTATCAAAAGAATGGGCTTATAATGCTGATTCTAAATATATAAATTTTTTTAAGTTTAGTATTACTCATCAAAGGCTACGAGCCTGAGAAAATTTACCTGATTTTGTAAAGAGCGAGGATACATCCCCTGCAAGAGAAAGAATTTTAATGAAATTCCCACCGCCATACTCAGCGCATAAGAAAACCCTATTACATAGGTTTCAAGCTCATATCTGCAAAATTCTACAACCATATCTGCAATGTTTATTTTGCCACAAGAAAAATATACGAATATACAAGTTCGTTACATAAGTTAATTTGTAAACTAAGCCAGAATCAAATTTAGAGACAGTCATTTAGCAAAAGAAGAGTAAAATTTTTATGCAAATTTTGTTTACTTATTTAATGATGGTGAGCCAAAATAAAAGCTGCATTAACTAAAAAACCATCAGAAATTAAATAAAAAAACAAGTTTTTTAAACTGAAAGTAAGGAGCGACATTAAAACTTAAAACGAACAGAAATTATTCCGTAAATAACAGGAGTTGTCCCCTCTACACTGCCTTACTCTTTATGCTAACGTTTTACTCTGTCTTACAACTTTATTTTTTAAAACACTAAAAAACTTTAGCTTAAAGAGCGAGGCGTTGAGGAGCGGACAGCCCCTTTCATATATGGAATAATTTCTGGTCGTTTTAAGTTTTAATGTCGCTCCTTACTTACAGTTTAAAAAACCTGTTTTTTTATTTAATTCATATAAAGAACAGAATGGAAAGAAGGGAAAAGATCCAGTGGAAGGATATTTAAAATTTGATACATACTTTTTGTTGACGATTTACCAGGGCAAGAAAACGGGATAACCAGGCAATTTTTCAATAGACGCAGAGCTTTATTTTTGTGCCTCTGAAAAGTAAGAATATGAGTTTTAAAAGTATCCAAAAAAATAACGGGACAGTAATTTATATATGAATGCACTAGAGAATGACAAAGAGATTTCAGGGCTAAAAACAGCAGGACAAATTCCAGATGATCCATCATTCCTATATTTCTTGCCAGTTTTATTCAAAGATAAATTGCATGACTTTAAATTGATAATCTTGAATCCAGTATTATTCTAAGGTATTAAATATCCTAAACTCTTTCAATTTCAATGGGTAGGCCTTGAATATTAATCATCATAATTTCCGGAGCTGTTTTCCCAGTACGAGAGAAGATGATGAATTTTGTCTTATTACAATTAATAGTCAATTTATTTTTCGAAAACCATAAGATAAGCCTCTTCAGTATTGATTCCAACCTAAGCTTCAAATATCTAGAGTCGGGGCTGCTGAATTTGCATGCCGTGTCATCGGTGAATAATGTTTTAAGGCCAATATCTTTGATGCTATTACTGATATCATTAACATAGATAAGAAATAGGAGTGGACCCAAAATAGAGCCTTGTGGGACTCCAACTGAGTGAGATTGAGATACTGATGAGGAAGAAGTATTGCATCCGTCTACATACTGATTTCGGTTTCTTAGATATGACATTACTAAGTCATTAACTGTGCCTCTTTTGCCGCAGTTATCAAGTTTAATATGCATTATTTTATGGGAAATCGTATCAAATGCCTTTTTAATGTCAATAAAAATTGTAGCAGGAATATCACCTTTGTCGAGGGCGTCATGGACAAACTGAGTCATTGCCATGATAGCATGCTCAGTAGAGTGAGACTTCCGGAACCCAAGTTTCATCGGACTAAAAATTTAGATTTCATTAAAAAGCTGATTGTACGGTTATATAGGCACTTTTCGAGCAACTTCCCAAATGTAGACAAGATTGAAATCGGCCGATAGTTTGTTGGGTTCTTCGGGTCTCCTCCTTTATACAAAGGAAAATAATCAGGAAAAAAATTAATTTGAGGAAAAAAATATTTATGTGAGTGACATCATTTTTATATACATGAAGAGGCCTATTGTAATGACGGTGTCACACTTGTCACACTTATGTGGAAAAATTGAAGATTTTCAAGTATGGAGAAGTACATTAAATTGCTTAAAGAGCAAAAACTGGCAATTGAAAAAATATTTTATATATTTTGACACGGGATTACAACAATTTCAAAACCTTAAGATAGTAAACTAAAAGTTTAAATCTTAGTAGAATTCGTTGTTAGAAATCGAACTTGATGTAATAATCAAATATTTTTGAAAAGATTCAGTATAGTTACAGACCTAAAGTCCGAAGTTGTTTCAAAGCCTCTAGAATCACTCTCTCTAAGAAAGGGCAGAGCCCTCTTTCTTATTCATGATGAGTTCGATCCGAGTACACACCTAGATGGGCTAGATTTTGCAGATAAAGAAGCCGAAAAAATGGCAAAAACCCTCCAGTTTGGGTTTCTCTATTTTTCGTCAACGGAATGGTCGATTTTTAAAAAATCTAAACCCTAGACCAAATTAAAAAAAAAACAATCCATGAATTCTCCTGCCAAAACTTTGATGAGTATGACTGTTCACTAGTCTACGTGGCCAGTCACGGGCACTGCGGCGACAGACTTACAGCCTTCGACAATATGTATGACAATCGAACATTTTTATGCCGCCAACGAATACCAAGTTTCTACCCTTTTGGGGAAACCAATAATTTTCATCTTTAGTGCGTGCAGACGGATTAAATCAGATAAGGGTCAAATTGTAAATTACGAGTAAATTAAGGAATCTATCCTTTATTCGACATTGATCCCTTACTACAGGTGGATTTGAACCCACATACCTCCAATGATGAAAAGCTGCATGCAAACTGTATAAAATTAATCGCCAAAGATTATGTGAAAGCTAATAAATTTCATGATTTTAAAAAACAAATTCTTAAGACACTTGTCCAAAGCTACAACGAAGAGGGACAGTATATCAATTGTTTGTATTTTCAATCCAAGATAAAAACAGATTTTAAATCTGATCAAATAATAGACTTCATCGAAAAATATTTTTTGAGATATTACGATATATATATATGTTCAGTGTACTATAGAAGAACTCCAAATTTTTCAAGGCCAGGTTATATGTACTTTAAAGAGTTTTGTCTAAATTCTGATATGATTCTTGAAAGTGTTTTTCAACACTTTTTTCAATCCCTTACTACAGGTGGATTTGAACCCACAAACCTCCAATGATGAGGCACACTTTCATCCATTGTGCTGTAGTAAGGTATTTATTGATTTGATGTTTCCACAAAACTGTGTATATACGGATTACATTAAAAGACGATCATTGGAATAACAAATCATTGCATACATTGGACTTACTTTGCTACTTGATTGTTTGAGTTTGGTCACTTACTATTTCAAAGAAGAAAAAGGCGTAGTCTTTTTCCTGTTTATAATTACATACAGGCAAGCTACCGCTGCAACCCGGGTGACGTCATAATAGTGGGTTACAACTAGAAATGACGGTATAGTAAAACGTTATTATGACGTCAGTGGCAACTGGGGTTCGTTCTATGCTGTAAGATTACAAACGGGAAAAAGCCTACGGCTTATTCTTCTTTGAAATATGTATAAATATAAATATGTGTACATATATATTATATATATATATATATATATATATATATATATATATATATATATATATATATATATATATATATATATCCTCAACAACCTAATTTCCAGAACTTTCAACTACGTTGAACAAAATGGTTGTCACAAAATTTTTATTGAATGTGTTTGGGGGAAAGGTGGGTGTGAAAGGGGGGTTACTTGCCCTAAAATCCCTTTCGACTATTAAAAAGGGCACTAACCCTTTGAATTTCCAATCGAATGACCCTTTTTTGAAGTTTCTACGACAACGCTTTCTATATAAACCATATATACCCCCAGGGCATAACGTAAAACCCTTGCCCTGAGGGCTGTGGGGGAGTGTAATCCTCAAAAACATAATTTCTATATGGAAATCAACTGCACTGAAAAAAATGGCTATCTCAAAATTTTTATTGAATGTGTTTGGGAAAATGGTGGGCGTGGAAGGGGTGTTAGTTGCCTTCCAATCACTTTCGACTATTAAAAAGGGCACAAACAATTCCAATCGAATGAGCCCTTTTTGAAGTTTCTACGACAATTCCTTTGATAGGAAGTGCCCTGGTCTAAAGAAAAAATAAAAAGTTAAAATATAGGATAAAATTACAGAAAATGATAATGAAGGCTAATAATCCTTATTAAAAATTTTGATCATGTTAAATATTTATAGCAGCAGACTGTACTTTCATCAATATTGTTTGGATACCCAATTTAAAAATTAAATGACGTTTTTAAATTAGTGTAGGTGACATTAAAGTTTTGAAATTATGTGAAAAAGATTATTATGTCACCGAGAGGAGAGGAGGTGGGATTTAATTTAAAAAAAAAAGAAAAAAAGAAGTAGATATTTAAGAAACATGTAAAAGCAAACATACAGTATCTACAAATATACACACACACACATATATATATATATATATATATATATATATATATATATATATATATATATATATATATATATATATATATATATATATATATATATATATATATATATATATATATATATATATATATATATATATATATATATATATATATATATATATATATATATATATATATATATATATATATATATATATATATATATACACACACACACACACACATATATATATATATATATATATATATATATATATATATATATATATATATATATATATATATATATATATATATATATATATATATATATATATATATATATATATATATATATATAGTACCGGAAGACAACACCAATTAACGCAACAGGACAAGCTATTTTTTTTTACTACGGTGCAAATTTCCCTGTAAAAGTTCAGGATAGATGCAGATGTGACATTTGGAAGGAAGACAGAAAAAAAATGAAATTGACAAATTTCGTAGAAGCCTTGACAGTTTGTCTTTGACTGGAAGTAAAGAAGTTCTGAAAACTACAAGTAACGTAGGTAAATTTTATTAACGTCTGATAGAAACTAAGAAAGATTCCATGGAAGAAAACATTAAAAAAATTTGCAGAAGCCTCGAAACAGCCACAATAAATGACAATGAGTTTGAGGAAACAATTAATATTGATGAACAGGTTGCATCTACTGCAACCCACAAAGGCATGGGAAGTCAAATACTTTCTAATTATCTAGAAAAGTTTGATGACATGGGACACTAAAAAAGCAAATTTCAAAAATATGAATAAGTGAAATGGTAGTGTCATCCTGAACTTTGTAAATATGAATCAATTAATATTAGAATATGTCAAAAACTATTTTCTGACATAGTTGACATAAGTGAAAAAGAGTCGTCAACGTATTCTCTTGTTATAGGGTACCTAGATGACTTGGATATTTGCAGTACTTTGTCTCAAAAGCATGGACATTCATATTACTGTCCCCCGGAAAATGGGTGTGACAGTGCTTTTTGAGCTCTAAGAGCCTTAGCTCTACATTTCCCCGTCTTTATAAACTTCAGAAACCAGAATCAGAGCAATGTGTAAGGCTGTGTACAAATGTATAATTATTCGCGACATAACCATTGTCAGGTCTGCAGGAAACTTTCAGATATTTCACTCACTTGTTAAAGAAGTAATTTGTAAAATTCAAATTAAATTAAGAAATGTAAACCCTCATACATCTAATCTTAGAGCGTTCACTGATGAAGCTTAGGTAATGAGTACACTTGGAACAAATCTAACTAGAGTTCAGGGATCAGAGATGAGTCTCCTTCGGTTCCGTGCGACTGTTGCGAACAGTTAAAAAATAAAAAAGGTAATATGTTTCTTAGAGCATTTTTAAAGAGAACAGGATTCAATGAAATGGTTACAGATTTATTAGACGAAAGTGAACGATATATACCCATGGATGCTTTCAAAGAAAGACAACATTCGTTCTGTTGCTAATAATCTTCAAGTGAACAAGTTTGAATTTATAGTAAAGAACAGAATCTAGCTCATAGTAATCGAAGTATTAAAATAAATTGCAATTTATGTCTCTTGTGTCTTGCAATAAATTGCAAGACACATGACAAGAGATGATATTCCTAGCTGCGTGCTACATAGACAAAGATTGTCAGCAGTAAAATGGGAAACATTGTGAAAGTCATATAAGAGTTATTTTTGTGAGCTTTTAATTAACGTAGCCCATTTCTTTGAATTTATTTAACGAAATTTTTTAACAAAGCTATTTCAACTAACAAAAGGGAAAAAAATTGCTGAAAATTCTCGCTACAAACAAAGCACAGCAATTACCACAGCTATGAAGCAATTTCCTTTTCAGCTGATGGTGCTTTGACAATTAACTGCATAAGTATAAATTCGTGATGGAAACTAGACAGGAGTCTAACGGAAGGAAAACCAAAAGAAGTATGAGAGCTGAGCAACTGAAGTATGTATTACAAGAAAACAGCACTACAGCAAAAATACTAGCATCCTCAAGTACAGGAGAAGCATATGTAAAAGAGATAAAATGGCTGCTGAAAGGAATGGGACTCGAACACACATAAGGATAGTTTATAAGATGTCTGTGATCCAGATTATAAGAAAGTGAAATATAACAGAGGAAAACAAAGTTTTTCAACTGACCAGGGTTATCGAAAAGCAAAAACTGAAAGAGTCAAACAAAAGATCAAGGAGCGTTATCATAATGGTGATGATTACCGTAACAAATATAGGCAACTAATTTCTAGTAGAAAAATGATTAAATACTGGAGTGATGAAAGCTATAAAAAAGGTTAAGACATCTGCGAGGCTGCGTCAAAGAGCCCATAGGGATAAAGTCAAAAATTATATATCTAGTGGTCCAAAAAGATGGCCAATTATTAGTAAAGACGTGGGTGCAGTAAAGATGCTAAAAGTGGAATAGCCAAGAGCGAGGATGGTTTTTCACAGTTGAAAAAAACTTTGTCAGAATAAGAAAATAAGACTGCGAACCAAGATTAGAATATTTGAAGTTACACTGATGAGAGTGGTCAAATATGGTTCTGAAGCGTGGTCACTCCGAAAAAAAACTTTTAGTAAGTAGCGTAACTAATAGTTGACAAAACACCTAATAGTTGGTACGACACTACACCAATGTCCAAGCCTAAGGAAGCTACCAAAAGGGAACAAGCATGTCAAACACAGGAAAAACGGAAGCTAAAAAGACCTAAAAGTACTGCATCTTACTTTAATCCAATCTTTTTTTTACTTTGAAAAAGAACTCTAGAGCTGTGAATGAGCTGGAAATTTGATTTACAATCGAAAGAACACTCTCCTAAATTTTTACTACCACCCCTTCTATATGGGACAAAAACTGATTGAATGGTAGTTTTCCACAGTTTCTAAATGAAGACAACAATTATATATATTTAATGAAATGTGTCATAACAAGTTTAAACCATGGGTTTATGGTGACGACTAAATTAAGGGCCCATTGCTCGGGTGGCGTTTCTGATCGCCTAGACCGAAAAAAAAACTTAAGAAGCGCTTTCCAATGTGAAAGTCCTGCTCACTGTGCTTTTCAATTTTATCGGCATAGTTAATTCAGAATTCTTACCACAAACCATCAGTAAGGAGTGTCAAATGTCATCTACCTTGTGTTCTTCAGATATGTATTCGTGGGATTTCATTGTCCCTAAAAATAAAAAAAAAGCTGATGCAGTCGTGAAAGTCTTCTCTGAATGAGCTATCCAGCTACTCGAAAAAGTTCCAAAATTAGTTCTGGGATTGAAAGAAGTACTTGCGTTAGTTTATAATTTCTAATGAGGACTATTTTGAATGGACAAGATAGAAATAGACGAAAACGTAAAAAAAATATTTCAAATAAATAATAATGCCCTTTTTTAAGACCTTTTCTTAAACTTAACAGAAGGTCTTTAAATATTATAAAAGCTTCTTTTTCTTTTTTTTTCTACAAACAGCTGGATTCTCCTAACCTTTTTGAGGTAAATACGCCTCTACAATGCCTCCACTAGATAGAAAATTTATGTTTTAGCAAAAATCTGTGCATTCTAATGGTGTTGCAAGATTGGATTATAAAACTCAAAGGGATGTAAATCTGGACTTTATTTTTTTTACTATCTCGACTATTAAAATTCAAAAATAATGCTACACATTTTAAGTCTCCTATGATATAGGACAAACTGAGGGCACGTTTCAAAATGCCCAAATGTAATCATAACTGATCAATTATGTGGATTATAAGTGCAAGAAGATTTAAAATGATAATGAGCCTTTTTTGCTTATAATGAGCATATAGGAGGAGGAGATTGATTTTCTAGATATGAGCGATTTTTGGATGAAGGTAAGAACAAATAATTAATTATTTATTTAATAATAATTGCCTTCTGGAACACATCGTGAAAAAACGGCGGCGGTTTTTGACTCATATGAACGATCAATTGTTTGTGCCAGAATGGCTTTCTTTGGGATGTCAAGTAGAAAAACAATCTTAATACCAAAATCAATTACCAGTGGACACGAAAAAGAAGGTAAGAAGCATTTTATAAACATTAAGTTACAAGTGCATTGAGAATAAATTAAATATAGCTAACAGATTTAACAATTATTTGAGCTCAGTAAATTAAGTTTTCACTTAGCAAATTAAAAGCTCCATTGAAAAGAATGGTTTTGGATATCCAATAGAAATTTCTCTTTCCAGCACAAGTTAAAGAACATATTCTTCTTTAAGTACGTGTTCAATTTCGTCAGTTAATAAAGTCACATTTATATTGAGACTTAACCGAGACTGAGGTTTATGCTAATACCAGACTCATTTTAATTATATGTGGTTAAATACTGGAACTCAGTAGAGCCAACAGTCAGGTTCAATAAAATTGACGAATGGATAGTGGATGCAGGGTAATCGCAAAAATGTTCACACTGAAACGGTTCCCTGCAGCCGTTGGAGCAAAAAAAGTATTATGAAATATTTAAAAGCAGATGCGTAGGAATAAGCTAAACCAAGTTCTAGAAGCCAAGAAAAATATTCGATGGGTTAACCTGTTTTAGCCTAGAATAGTTGTGCCTATGGAAAAATTTAATTCTTATCTTCTATGCTTATTTCCCTGAAAATTTCCCCCTATGCCTAGTATATTAAAATCCTGTGTTAAAAAGACACGACCCTCATATTGTTGGTCAAATATTAAAGAAAAACTTCCGATAAACATAATTAGTTTCTCGGTTACTTGCAATTTATAGTTCTATAAAGCTTTCAATACAGAATAACGAATGTGAATTTCAACGGCCCAGTAGAAATATTTCAATGCAACCGTTGAACAATTGTGATGCATAAACTTGCAGCAAAACACGGAAGAAATTTCACGGATCACGCAAAATTCGCCGTTTACACAAACGGGTTTGAAGCGTGTTTTGAGTGGGCTTGACAAAAATCTTTTCACGGTCATTGTGTTCAACCCAGAAAAACTATAAAGCGTTTTCATCTTACGGGTTCCAAGGGAGTTGAACACGGCTTTCTCAAAACTGTAACGCGCCAGAAAATCTGCACAACCCGTGTCTATAATCAGCAGAATACGTTTCGAACTCAGTGTTGGATGTGGGTGGTCTGAAAACGAGGCTCAGCGTAACTAATGGAGACCCACCCTAATCTGGGATGCCAAATGGACACTTTTAGTGCCTTTTGGACACTTTTCCACTCTGAAGGACACCGGGACACTATTGGATCAAAAAAGGCAGCTTTTCGAAATAAAGGACACTTTTTGGACATTTTTCCAAATCAAATGTCTTTATTTGTTTCTCTTTTTTACTTTTTTTTAATTTGTACTTTACTTTTAAGCTTTGGTAATAGCTTTGAGATTTTTCTTAGATGTTTTTGTGCCCTGCGCAAGCACCATTTATCAACCGAATAGGACCTAAAGTCTTAACCAATGTGGTATGCGAGAACTATGAAATCCATCTTTTTCTTCTATCCTACGGTTGACGTTTGTCATCAAGTCGGTCAACTTTAAGGACCTACCTACTGCTGGTGGCAAAGTCACCAAGGCCACTGAGAAGGCTGGAAAGAAGAAGTGAATGGCCATTCCCTGCTGGCACGTTCTGCATAAATCCCTTTGGCGTGTAGCCGTGTGCATATGGCTGATATTATAAGCCTTCTGAAGCCTATTACTGATTCTAAGTGGGAGCAAAGGGAGTTTAGCCTGGAAATTTCCACAGCGGTGGTGGGTATCCAGGCAATGAGGCTTGACTCTCCGTCCCAAGGCTGCATAGGAAGTCCGCTAGTGCACCTCAAAGTGGTGAAGGGATGTAAACATCACCGAGCTCCACGCCAAACAAGGTGATGACCAACGCGCTTTGGGTGACCGCAAGACTGGAGACCTTGTGATGTACCTTATCCCCAAGAAACGCTCAATAATGATGACAAATATGATGATTAAAAGTTTGGCTACGGCATCCCCGGTATTATGCAATGCGACGAGAATGGCGTTGTCGTCGAAAACCATGCTAGCTACCCTCCTATCAAGAAGACAATGCCTGAATATCGGCTGCTGTAACCTGTGCTCGATTAAAGGTTTATTGACACAATCTTTTATAGCTGATGAATATTATCTTTATAACTTTGATAATCTGTGTGTTTCTGACACGAGACTAAATGGACATAATATCTTGACCCTTGAATTTTCGGCTGGGAAGGCGGTCTCTTTTTTAACTCGAGACCATTAGATGGATCTGGCAGGAAGGAGTAGGTATCCTGTTGTCCCCAAAGCAATCACTGGGCTCATCGAATACGAGCCTGTGTCTGAGAGAACGTACGGGCAAGAATTAAAGGTCGCACGAACAATCTGACTATCCTTAGCGTTTACGCCCCAATAAGAGATGCCACTGAACACTACGAAGATCAGTTTTTCATTGACCTGCAGACAGTCATTGATAAGATTCCCCGGAAAGATATCCTTCTAACTGGAGGTGACTTCAATGCCAGAATCGGCAGAAAGCTGAATAACTTGGAACGGGCGATTGGCAAGCACGGCCTCGGAAACCGATGCAGAAATGGAAACAGGCTTCTGCTGTTCACAATGCTGAACAATCTTGCTGTGGCTAACACCTGGTTTAGGCACAAGTCGTGTCATACGTATCCATGGAATTTTCGTGATGGATTATACGCCCAAATAGATTATCTCCTTGTATCCCGATGATGGAAATCCATGGTGTTGGACTCGAGAGTGCGCAGAGGTGCTGACACGGAATTACAAAATGGATCTGACCACTTCTTGCTGAAGACGAGGCTAAAGTACAGACTTAGCTCAAGGAAGACTACTATGCCGAACCAGAAAATAAACGTGTTGAAGCTGAAAGTAGATGAGTACCGAGGAGCTTTTGTCCTTGAACTCTCAAACCGTTTCGATGTCCTTCAAGATGACACTGAGGAGGCAACCCCGACTGATCAGTGCCCCAACTGCCCCTAGATAAAGATTGACAAGAAATGGAGCAAATTCAAGGACCAAAACAATTAAGCTGCGTGAAACATACTTGGGTTTGTCAAGCGTAAAACCAAGAAATGGATCTCAGAAAAGACACTCAAACTCTGCCAAGAAAAAAGAAATGACCAACAAGAAATCCCCCACATACAAAATGCTACGACAAGAATGTCACAAATCCGGAAGAGCTGATAAAAAAGCCTACTGGTCTAATGTTCCCAGTCATATGGAAAGAACCGCATAACGGAACGATACACGAAAACTCTATCAGATACTTGGAGAATGCACTGGGAAGAAGAAGCAAACTACCATCCTCTCGCTTAAGGTGAAGGATGGGAAAATACTCACAAGCAGTGAGGAGCATATCGAAAGATGACGTGCTCACTTCCAAGAACTATGGAGACCAGAAGACAAGAGTAGTCGAAAGCAACCACTTGCCGCACCACAGAACCCCCCACACAACCAGAATTATGAAATATATATACGTAACCAACCTCCAGGGTTAAAGAAGTTAAGGCAATCCAAGCTTTAAAAAACTATAGACGCCCAATAATAGGTGGGATTCCTACTAAGCTACTGAAGGCTCTCCTTAAGGTGCTGATGGATAAACTGCATACAATGAATACATCCTAGATGACTGGATGACATCAATAATTGTCCCTATCTTCAAAAATGGAGACCTAAGGGACTGCAAAAACTACCATGGTATATCCCCTATCCCCATTGCTGCCAAGCTGTTCGCAGTGATACCTTTAAATAGATTCAGAGACACCCGAAACAGACGAACGGGACTCAACCAAGCAGGATTCAGGCCAGGCATGCGTTGCTGTGACCCGATTCTTAGCCTGTGACAACTTCTTGAACACTGGTTTAAACACCAGCAGGAAACAATCCAAATCTTCATAGACTTCATTACCGCGCTTGATTCGCTCCATCGTGATGCATTATGGGAAGTAATAAGAGAGGACGGTGTGCCTGAGAACATCATCAATCTGCTCAAGGCATACTATGCTGTAACAAAGGCCCAGGTAACAGTCGATGGCCATCTTTCAGATCTGGTCCTGATCGAGGAAGGGGTATGTTAAGGCTGTGTCCTTTCACCATCTTTGTTCAACTTCGTCATCGATTGGATGCTCTGGGTCCTGGGCAAGTATAAAGGCGTTGCAGTGAGCCCGTCCTTCTCCATCACAGATCTTGACTATGCTGACGATGTGGACATACTTGCTGAATCTGTTGCAGAAGCCCAGGCTATGATAAATGACATGGCAGTCAAGGAACTTTCGACTGGTCTCCAAATAAGCCTACCAAAAACAAAATCCATGCGAACAGATGGGATGGATGAAACCCCTGTTGCCCTAAATGGTAATCAGATAGAGGACGTCCAGTCGTTCAAATATATCGGATTGATGGCAAACCTTGCCAGCAAATCTTCTGAAGAAATCCAGAGCTGCATACCGTCAGACTGGAGTGTCTTCCTTCAACTACGGAAGCATGGAAGCAGATCAAAATATCGCCACGCACAAAGCTCCGAGTGTATGAAGCTATGATTCTCTGTCCTTCTCTATGGATGTGAAACAAGGTCACTTGAAGTAGCCGACGCGTTGAGCTTGAATATATTCAACCACAAATGCCTGCGCTATGTCCTGGGTATCCGCCTCTCAGATAGAATCTCGAATGAAGAAGTAAGGAGAAGATGTTGGGATCGCCCATTTGTCTCTGACATTGTTAAGCACAGGAGACTGAGATGGTTTGGCCACACAATGCACAGACCAGATGACCATATAAGAAAAATATGTCTCAAATGTCTACCACTACCGGCATGGAAGAAGAGGGCAGGAGGCTTAAAAAAGACGTGGCTAGCAATAGTTAAGTCTGATTTGGAGTCATTCGGAGGATTCTGAAAATACGGCCGTCGCTGGGATCGCCAGTGGCTTGAAATGGTGGAGCCTTCCACTCTCAAGCGAAACCTATGGAAGGAGACATATCGTCATCTGCTGGGCACCACGATGAGTCTGGATACGGCTTGAACGTGCAACAAGTACAAGTAAGCACAAGGTTGTTATTATACTGCTGTCATAGAAAGAAAAGAGTTTCACAGAAAAGCTGTCTTGCGGCTCAATTTTATTTATAGCCGCTAGCGAATGTTTCTGTTTTATATTCTATACTTTCAGCTATGATTTTTTGTCTAACAGCTTGTCGCCAGTTTCTACCGAGTATAACTCAAGCGAATTTATTTCAATCGGCCTTGTCTTCTCACTTTTTTAGTTCTCGAAAACGTCATTTTTTCTCCGGGCTACTTCTAAATGTTCAGAAAACGACAAGATAGAGAAGTTGTTAAATGATTTTAACCTCTTTACCAACCAGTTGACTGAGTGGTTAAGGAGATTGACGTATTTTGTTGAACTTTAAAATCATGTAGGTCAAAATAGATATTTCGTTGCTACAGCCGTTTGGACCTTGTCGCGCCCAAAGATCCTTAATAGCTACCAAATATCAACGACTCGCATCTTTTTAGCATAACTTATGAAAATGCCGAAGTGAAAATGAATCTCTATGATTGGTTCTTTACTTTTCGAATAAGATAGGTAGCGGTATTGATAATCGATATAAAAATTCGCTCTGTTGACATTCTAATGACGATTTTTTATGCTATATCTTCAAATTGAACTAGTACTAAACTTAATTTATTGGTAGCGTTAATGACAAAGATGGAAATACTTGCAGAACTCATGCAGGTAACAGACCGCGAGGTAGCGGAAGAAAGAAGGACGAATTTCACAGATATCTCGGCAATTTTTTCACAGGCTTTGACAATTCATAGTGGCAACCCTGTATATTGGCTAGTTTTCTAGAGGGACACTAAAAGTGTCCATTTTTGGCTGATTTAGACACTTTTGTCCTTAAAGGTTTTGGTAACCATGACCCTAATGGTCTGCAGAAATTCAAATGTAGGCTAGAATTGACATTTTTTCCTAGATAGAAATATATCATGTCTGGGAGATAAACCAGAGCATTAGACTTAAAATACCTTTGAGAATGTTGGAAAGGTAGAACTGAAAAAATGGTTACCCTGTTTGAAGTTTAGTTTTATGTTGTGGGTTTTGTGAATAACTGCTTAATTAGGGTAAAAAACCAGTATCCAATTGAGTGAAATGGTGTAAAATTAAAACGCTCACATCTTGTTACCAAAGAGGAATTGAGAAGGATTGGGTACATTAATGAATAGCTAAAAGTCTAAGCTATGCATCAATATGGTTATTATTCAGATTATTTTCAGATCAACCACTTGAAACTATTAGTTTATTGACTTACCTGCAGGGACCTCTTTTTGGAAATACCAATTATCCTGTTTTGATGTATATATCCTTTTATTGTTTCGGTTTTATTCATATATTGACAGAAAGCTGATTTTCTTCTGATTCTAGAAATGTAACTTTTATTGCTTGATATTCATTCTATAAATCACAAATATTAGCCTAAATAAAATTTTCTTTTCAATTGCTTTTCATAACAGAGACCACATTTTTAATTTATGCTGACAAATTATTGGTGAAAATTTGACCAAGAAGGCAGGGTTCTTGTTACTGTCCTCGCATTGCATCAAGCTGTAGCAAAAAGGGGTGGTCCAAAAACCCATTGCTATTTTTCCGGAATGCCAAAGAAAAGTGGTCTTTCCCAAAAAGAGGTCTTTTACCCTAGCCCTTTAAAGAAGGTAGGCTAATATTCTCTTGTAGCACAGAAACTGGTAACAGTTTTGTGTGTATGTATTGCGGGATCTTCTAAACTATGCACTATATTAGGGTAATATACCAGTACTTACTTGGACAGCTAATTTTTGCTTCAACGGTCTAATTGCCATATAGGCTACTATCTATTAGGCCTGGGCAGTAGCCTAAAGGTTAAGAATAGCTGCTCTTCAGAAGGAGATATTCTAAAACAAAGCAAGACACATTTTGGGATCACTCATTTTTGTAGGCCCTAGTCTTGTTTAGCCTAGCCTATGGTTTGGACAATTCACCCCTATCCTCCCTCTAATGATCTTAAATAGTCCCAAGACTACATAAAAAATGGTAATTATTTTACAGTTCATATTATTGACTTATGAAGAAAGTGAACATACCACTCAATGCCTTTTTTATGCTCTTTATGAATAGCCTAGGCTATAATAATAATTTTTGTCTCAAATGAATTTTACCCCCACCCCTATATATACCAATTCAGGGTCTATATTTGCACATCAGGGGTAGAGAGTGGGGGTAAAGTTTAAACTTACATCTCATTTGCATCAGAAATAAACTTTACCCCCACTCCCTTAATGTGCAAATATATAGGTTACCCTCAGTTGGTGTATATAGAGGTGGGGATGAAATTTATTTGCAACAAAAATGATTATTATATTTGGAAAGAACATAAAAAAGGCATCAAGTGGCATGTTTACTTTATTTGTAAGTCAATAATATGAACTGCAAAATATTCACCAAAAAAAAAAACTACTCAAAAAATGATTGAATTCTTACTTTATGATATGCAGCAAACATACACAAATCATATTTCCCTGTTTGCTTGTTTTTTTTTAGTGTTCTAACTGGTAAAATTGGGTATTTTATTAATTTTAGGATAATTTTATGGACCCCTGTAAAATTTTTATTTCTACCTATTTTATATAATTTATGTATTTTACCTATTTTACTGGTATTTTATGTATTTTACTCATATTTTGTATATGTTACTAATATCTTACAGATTTTATCAATTTGTTTCACAATGCCTTATAATTTTCACAGCATAAACATGCAAAGAAGCTGGCAGAAACAGGTTTGGTTATTATTTTGTTTTGTGTTTAGCTCTATTAACTGGTTTAAAAGGATGTCAGCCTGACATAAATCTTTTGTTATCAGAATGATAAAGTATATTATAGTACAGGTAACTACAGTTTTAAAATAATGAAATATTAGCTGAAATAAAATTATGCTAGGCTAGTTTTGTGAGCTGTTAAAGACAGAAAGGGCTACAAGCAAGATTGACATATGACAAACAAGGAAAAAAAATAATAAATTAAAAATGAGGAAAAATAAGTGTAATGTCAGCCAGTGGACAGAAAAGAAACAAAAATGACAGGAGATATCAGGAACTTCTTCTCAGTTCAAAAAAAAGTAGGAAAATTAGCCCATTTGAAGTAACTTTTTACTAGCAGAACAAAGACTAAAAAAACAAGCCAGAATAAATGAAAAACTATTCAACAATTAGATTTGGCAAAGAATTCTCTGCATAGCGATTGACTTAGCTTGTCTACTGACCTAATTTCCATTCAAAGTGTGGTCAGGTGATCTGAATTTGAATTGAAGAAAATATTATATGAATCCTTTGATTTTAAGTGATTGTAAATTGGGTTTATAGGAGTATCTTCATTATCTCTATTTATAGCAAGGTCTCTATTTATGGATTTAGTGCCTTCCTAAAAGAATTTGGGAAGCTATTTGCTTTATATATGGGAAGCCTTGGATTTGCTTTAGTTGCCTCATGAAACAGAACTAAATGATCTGGATTTTCAATGATATGGAAAATCCAAATGTGCCAAAGCAGATTCAATATCCTCATTTTTATTTTAAACTTCATATCTTAGTTAAATCTTGTGTTCATGCCATTGTTTCTCTGGGAGCCAGCTTTTATCCTCTTTGGAAAAACCCCCTGTGGAGAACTACCCCTTTTCCACGGAAAATCAATCCCATTTTCTCCTGGATAATTCCAGATCTTCATTAGAAGGGAAATTGAAATTTCTACTACCTTGTTGAAGTCAGAGGCAATTCTATAACATTGCCTATAGTAAAGACCCAGAATAGTTCAATGTATTAATATCTGTTCACTTATTTTCTCCAAGATACATTTCCTGTGGAAGGGGTGGTCTAATAATCTTCAGAGGCAGCTCAGTCAATTGGAAATCGAAAGCTCCAGAGCCCTTTTAAAAGTTTGGATAAACCTTGGAGGGGGCTCAGTCAATTGGAAATTAAAAGTTTGAGCACCCTTTTCTATGATTTAGCCTTGTTTTCAACCAATTGCTATTGAATAAGTTGTTACTGGCTACAGTGTCTTTAAGGAATTGTTATTCTAGTACAATGGTCCTTGTGTTTCAGCAGTTGTTTTGAAAGAATCTTCAGATAAATGACAAATTAGTTCTAAGGAAGAGATGATAGGAAGAAGGTGGAGGCAGAACTTCATATATAATCCTCAGGGCTGTATCCAGAATTTTTTTTTTTTTTGTTTTGGAGGGGGGAACATGCACTGCCATCTAAATTTGGAGGACAGGAACTAGATTTGCCAGTAGATCCTGTTGAAGACAGTCTTAATGACTGTGAAAAAGTGACTAAATGTTCTGCTATTATGATCCAGTGCTTAGTTAATCTAAGTGATAAAAACCACTTTTTTGCTTGTATTCAGTGCTTTTATAAATAAATGAAAAACAACATGGATACAATATGAGAAATATGGCTGAATACAGCTATCTAAATGTGCAAGGCTGTTAAGGTAACAATTCTTAGGTTTAAATATAGAAACAAAATTGCTATTATGATTTTACTTCCAAATAGTGTTCTTTTTTGTTTTACAAAATGGATGTCCAAAATCAGGCACTGTCCAAGTGCTAAGGTATTACCCTAGGCACAAGCTTACTAAAGCAATAAACTAGACTGTTATTTAAATTGATGAAACTCTATATGAAGGGGTATAACCTTTTTTAAGCCCAGGAAAATCAGAATTGTTAAAAATTTTCATTAAAAGCTGAAAGTGGGGCTTAAAAAGAAATGCTTAACTGGTTTTGTAGCTACCGGGCAATTCTAAAACACCAATTTTAATTAACAAGTTTTTATTTTATGGTGATTCTACAAAACTAATCTATTTGAACGATTTTTGTCAATTATCATGTTAGCACTTTTTTTTTACATAGACTAGGGCTAATCTATTTGAGACCATAGGAGGGGGTGGGGGCTTAGGGATGAATTGCCAAACATAAACACAAACTATAAAAATTAGCCATCTAAGATTGTGTTTTTTTTTGTTCTAGCATGTTTCCTTCTAAAGAGCTGCTATTCATTTGGCAGCCTAGGCTAAACCTGTTTTTTTTTTTTTTTGCAACATGTCACTGAAACATCAGGCCTTGTTTAAAATATAGTTTTTATATCTAATTACCTTTTAGCTAAATTTTTTGCTTTAGATCCATAGTCGAAGAACTATAGATAAGGTAATAAGTTACCTTATGGGGCCCCATTAAGGGCTTAAAATGGAATTTTTCCCAGAAGTAACAAGTGAATTTGGAAAGAGTATAAAAAAAGGCATCAAATGCTGTATTCACTTTCTTCCTAGCTAAATTATGTAAATATCTATAAATTTACTTATTTATTTGCAAGGGAGACAATTAGTATATTTAGAAAGTGGTGTGTTCACATTCAACCTAGCTAAGTATGGTAATAGAAAAAACTCCAAGTATATTCCCCCTTCAACAATGTTTCCAATATGATGATTAGTGCCATGATAATTACATCTTAGCACTCTCCCCCATAGTAGGGCCAGAAATATCCCCAGGCCATGTACACAATTTGGGGTAAAATTCTAGAAAATGGGCTTTTGGTAATTTCGTTGTCACAGGGGCTTGTTTCACTCTTGTCACCTTTCTTGTAGTTGGATTCAGTTAAAGTTTTCCTTAAATCACTAGGTACTTTCCCTTTAAAAAAGACCACATATCTTATGTCCTTCAGTTATTTCATTCTAACTTTCCAACCAGCATATTTCAAAAACCTATTTACCATGCTATCAGCAGCTGATGCCTCATTATTTTTCAATCTTTTTAGTACTGTCTCTGACTCCCTCTGTGCAATATGACTGTCCCTTCTCTTCCCAACAGTTGAAATTTTTTTTAGAAAATTATCAATCTTAAATTACAAATGGATGAGGATGAAAAGAGAATATGAGATTGAACACAAAGATCAACCAAGTGGATAGCTTTGTTTATCTTGGTAGCTTTAATAGTCAAAATGGTAGATGCATTAGAGATGTAAAAAGTAAAATAGCCATGACAGGGTATTGTTTTGGGATTTGAAAATGTTCAGAAAAATAGGTTACTTTGAAAACTTGTGGAGCATATCACAAGTCATGGCAATACAAGTAAGACTGCCCATCTCATTCAATTACCTACTGATGCCAACATCATAAGAGTGTCTTGTTGGGAGATTGGTGCTGCTTCTCATACCCAGCCATCTTTCATTTTCTATTTGAAATTGCTGTTGCGTGGTGGCGTCAGCTTTAAACTACTGAAGAATGGTCATTACATGCCATACCTGTCTTATGGTCACTGTTAAAGAGTTGGTTTAAATTACATCTCTACAGCTCACCTCTCTTACAGCATGTCACTGGGCCCTAACACAGTGACAAAATTGAATTATCCACAACACAGGGCACAACAGATCCAGTATGGACCTTAATTTTACTCTGAAGTATAAATTAAGGTAATAATTTTGCAGAGGGATTTTTAAAGATGACTTTGGTGCTCATCTGAATGACTATATGTTAAGCAATAAGGTGTACAAAAAATATTGTGTGATCCCACTTTCTAGGACTGTAAATAATTAGGTAAGTCAGGATTGTTTGATTTCCATCTATGGTGCATTGTGCTTTTTTGAAATCCACATTGGTCATAATGAAAAGCATACATCTTCAAATGGTGTGGTGATGTTTTGGCTTAGTTTAGTTTTTTTTAGTGTGGTGTGGTAATTATATAGGCATTAGCTTGATATCTGGAGGAAGCAAATTGCTTAATATGATGATACTTTTTAGACTTAGAGATCCTGTAGATAAACTTTTAAGGGAAGAACAGTGTGATTTTAGGAAGTCGAGAGGATGTATTGACCAAATTTTCACTCTTAGATTAGTAACTGTGCTGTAGGATTATGAACAGGGATTGGATCCACCAAGTAGAAGGGCTTTAGTTAAGATTTTATCTTTAGGGTTTACCAGATAAATACATTAAAGTGATTAGTGCTATCTGTTATATACAGGAACAATATTGCTGCTGTTAAGGTAGGAACTGAGGTTAGTAGCTGATTTTGTATTGAATCAGGAGTTAAGCAGGGTTGAGGTCTATTCCCAATTATATAGATCATTTTGATGGACTTTGTCATAAGGAAGATAGCAAAAGTTTTGGGCTTTTGGAATGGAGAGCATGGAATCAAATAGGAACACAATTCTCTCATAGGCTGTGATTATGCTGATGATTTGAATGTCCTAAATGAAAATGCTAGCAAAACGAGTAATTTTTTGGAGGTTTTGGGAGTTTGAGGTGCAAAATAGGTTTGAAAATTAATGTTAAGAAGACTAAGTCACTTAGAATAGGAATAAATGAATGTGTAGAGGTGATGTTAGGTAACAAGAAGACTTAATGAGGTGGATGGCTTTGCTTAGTTGGGTATTATTGTTAGTAAAGATGGTGGATGCAGTGAAGATACTAAAAGTGGAATAGCCAAGGCCTAGGGTTTAATTTTTCAAAATTGAAAAAAGCTTGGAAGAATAGGAAGATAATTCTAGAAATCAAGAGTATATTATTGGAAACTACAGTGATGACAGTGGTAAGTATGGTTCCGAAATATTGGCTTCAGAAGACAAAGGAGGGTTTGTAAGGTGTTTTCCAGAGGATTGTTTTGGGTACCTGTTTCACTGACTGTATTTCAAACAGAAAGCTGTACAAGAAATATGGTTCTATCTCACTTTCTAGGGCTATAATGAGAGAAAAATTGGGATGGCCATAGCACTTTTTTTTGCAGATTGTCCTTTCCAATCATCCAACTAGGGCTAAACAAAAAGCAGATCATCCCTGAATGGGGTGGGAACAGGTTATGAGAAAGGATTTAAAGGAAATTGGAACTTGTTAGGAGGGTATAAGGAGGAAAGCTTTGAATAGATAAGGATGGAGGTAGAGCTTGTGCAGCTGTGTTGGCCTCAGGTTGCTTTTTATATATATATATATATATATATATATATATATATATAGTATATACATATATGTATATAGTACCAGGCCCTGGCACGTGGCAGGCTTCTATATATGGATTCTCATTGTTGCTTGTCTTCTAACTGAGAGACAATTTGTTGTCTTTTCATGATGTGCTTTTCAAAGATATTTGATTATTGTAACAAGTTTGATTTCTAATAGTTATATCTACTAAAATTCAAACTTTTGGTTTTATTTTTTAAGGATTTTGAATTGTTGTAATCTCTTGTCTAAACAAATATTTTTGCAATTTACCAGTTTTTTGTTCTTTACGGAATTTAATGTTTTTTAAAGTTATGTCTTTTAAAAGATTTCTGATCAATAAAGCAAGTACAATTTCTAACAACAACGTCTAATAAGCTTCAAACTGTTTGTTTTATTTTTAAGGTTTTTGAATTGTTGTAATCCCTTGTTAAAATATACACAAACATTTTTGCAATTACCAGTTTTCTCTTTACTCAATTAAATGTCTTTTCATACTGTGATCTATTCAAAGATATTTGATTATTACAGCATGTCTGATTTGTAACAACAATTTCTACTAAGCTTCAAACTTTTGGTTTTATTTTTCGAGGTTTTTGCGTTGTTGCAATTACTTGTTAAACTATATACAAATATTTTTGCAATTGCCAGTTTTTTTGCTCTTTACGCAATTAAATTTCTTTTCATACTGAGGTCTATTCAAAGATATTTGATTATTATAGCAAGTCTGATTTCTAACAGCTATTTCTACTAAGCTTCAAACTTTTGGTTTTATTTTTCAAGGTTTTTGAATTGTTGTAATCCTTTGTTAAAATGTATATAAATATTTTCGCAATTACTAGTTTTCTGATCTTTACGCAATTAAATGTCTTTTCATACTGAAGTCTATCCAAAGACATTTGATCATTACAGCAAGTCTGATTCTTAAAAGTAACACCCGATTAATTTCGAACTTTCAGTTACAGATTTTAAGGTTTTTGAATTGTTTTAAGCACTTGTCAAAATATATACAAATATTTTTGTAACTACCAGTTTTCTGATCTTTACGCAATTAAATATTTTTTCATACTAAAGTCTGTTCAAAGATATTTGATTCTTACAGCAAGTTCAATTTCTAACAACTTTTTACTAAGCTTCCAGCTTTTGGTTTTATTGTTTAAGGTTTTTGAATTGTTTTAATCCCAAGTTAAAATTTATACAAATATTTTTGCAATTACCCGTTTTCTAATCTTTCCACAATTAAATGTCTTATCATACTGAAGTCAATCCAAAGACTTTTGATCATTGCAGTAATTCTGATTCTTAAAAATAACACTCGATTAACTTCAAACTTTCAATAACATATTTGAAGGTTTTTGAGTTGCTTTGAGCCCTTGGCTAAATATACAAAAATATTGTTGCAACTACCAGTTTTCTGATCTTTATGCAATTAAATGTTTTTTCATACTAAAGTCTATTCAAAGATATTTGATTATTACAGCAAGTCCGATTTCTTACAACGATTTCTACTAAGCTTCAAACTTTTGGTTTTCTTTTTTAAGGTTTTTGAATTGTTGTAATCCCATGTTAAAATATACACAAATATTGTTGCAACTACAAGTTTTCTGATCTTTATGCAATTAAATCTTTTTTCATATTAAAGTTTATTCAAAGATGTTTGGTTATTACAGCAAGTCCGATTTCTTACAACGATTTCTGCTAATCTTGAAACTTTTGGTTTTCTTTTTTAAGGTTTTTGAATTGTTATAATTCCTTGTTAAAATATATACAAATATGTTTGCAATTACCACTTTGTTGTTCTTTAGGCAATTTAATGTCTTTTCATGCTGAATCTATTCCAAAATATTTGATTAGCCTATTACAGCAAGTCCGATTTCTAACAACAATTTCTACTAAACTTCAAACTTTTGGTTTTCTTTTTTAAGGTTTTGAGGTTTTTGTAATCACTTGTTAAAATATATACACATATTTTTAAAATCACCATTTTTTTGCTCTTTAAGCAATTTAATGTACTTCTCCGCACCTGAAAATCTTCAATTTTTCTTCAAATTATGATAAGTGTGACAACGTCATTGCAATACTGATTTATATAAAAATGATACCACTCACATAAATAGTTTTTTTTTCCAAAGGTAAGGCTCTTAACGAATTTTCTCAAACTTCCGACCTATCTAAATCGTTTTTTTTTGCCAGAATATACCAGTATGCCAATTTTCCCGAAAACAACGATTTCTACTAAGCTTCAAACTTTCGGTTTTCTTTTTTAAGGTTTTGGACTTGATTTAATCCCTTGTCAAAATATACACAAAGTATTTTTGCAATTACCACTTTTTTGCTCTTTACGCGATTTAATATCTTTTCATACTGTCTCTTTTCAAAGATATTTGATTATTAAGCAAGTCCAATTTCTAACAACAAATTCTGTTAATCTTCAAACTTCTGTTTTTATAATTTAATGTTTATAAGTTGTTGTTCCCTTGTTAAAATATATACAAGTATTTTGCAATTACCAGTTTTTTGTTCTTTAGGCAATTTAGTGTCTTATCATAGTGCAGTATATTCAAATATATTTGATTATTACAGTTTTTTTTTTTTCAAAATTAAGGCTCTTAGCGAATTTTCTTAAACTTCTGACCTTTCTAGATAGTTTTTATTATGCGATTAAATAAAAAACAAAACAAGTTTTTTCAACTGAAAGTAAGGAACAACATTAAAAGTTAAAACGAACAGACATTATAACGTATATGAGGGGGTTCGCCCCCTAGTCAATACATCGCTCTTTACGCTAAACTTTGAATTTTGTTCGAATCACAAATCCCTGAATCACAAAGGCCGTTTAGCCTACTTAGAATAGATAGATCTTTTGAAACTACTGAAAAAACTTTAGCGTAAAGAGCGAGGTATTGATTAGGGGGCGAACCCCCTCATATACGTAATAATTTCTGTTCGTTTTAAGTTGTAATGTTGCTCCTTGCTTTCAGTTTAAAAAACTTGTTTTTTTTCTGATCGTTTTTTAAATAATGCTGGAAAATCCGGCACCCCCTTCATAGAAATGTCCCTTCCCCCAAGGAAACATCCGCCATGAAACGATCCTCCCACATAGCCCCCTCCTTCGACCCCCTCTACCCTCCACCAGAAAAATCCCTCCTAAAAGCGTCTGCATACTTCCCAATAACCAATACTATATGTAAACAGTGGGCAAAGTTCATAACTTGCAGCCCTTCCCCCGGGAACTGTGGGGAATTAAGTCATCCTCAAAGATATATTTATTAGATTTTCGAGTATGCTGAACAAAATGGCTATCTCAAAATTTTGATTGGGTGACTTCAGGAAAAAAATGAGCGTGAGAGGGGGCAAGTTGCCCTCCAATTTTTCGGGCACTTAAAAAGGGCACTAGAACTTTAAATTTCCGTTCGAATGAGCCCTCTCACGATATTCTAGGACTACCGTATCGATACGATTACCCGTGAAAAAAAAACATCAAATAAACACGCATCCGTGTTTCTAAGTAAAGTTCATTCTGTACTCTATTTTTTGGGTGTTCATTCTGTTCTTAAGCTAAAGGATTTGAAAAAGATTAAAGTTACGTACAGCAAATTTTGCAAATTTCTTCTTTCTCTGCCGCCATGGACTAGAAATAGGTATCTAGTTAAAAAATTCTATGTTAGGGATGTAACTAAAAAAATCGGCTACCTACACAAAAAGCTTTCTGCAGATGCATTTTGTAAAATTGGCCCTAACCATGGTCTTTTTCATTTTTTTTCTTAGTAAAAATTAATCTCTAGTGTTTTGTTGATGTTCTTTTTTTTATTCTGTTTATACTCCACTTGTACTACCTGTTCTATTGTAGTTGCGGGTAATAAATAATTTAATTGAATTTTAATTGATCTTTCTTCTGGCAAAAAATACAAAATGTTCACATTTTTGCATATAGGAGCTTGAAACATCTACAGTAAGGTTTTCTGTGACGCTGAATCTGATGGTTTGATTTTCATTAAGGTTTTATCACATTTAGGGGATGTTTCCCCCTTTTTTCAAAAATAAGGTAATTTTTTCAGGTTCGTAACTTTTGACGGGTAAGATTAAACTTGATGAAACTTATATATTTGAAATGAGCATAAAAATCAGTATCTTTTGATGTATCTACTGGTATCAATATGAGTTGTATCTACTGGTATCAATTAGAGTTTCGGTTAATATTGAGCCGGGTCGCTCCTTACTTACAGTTCGTTATCACGAACTGTTTGAGAATAAACCAGGATACCCCTTTTCCCGAAAAAAATATGGAGCCGTTTTCGAGAAATGATATATATATATATATATATATATATATATATATATATATATATATATATATATATATATATATATATATATATATATATATATATATATATATATATATATATATTTGCTTTTACATGTTATATATATGTGTGCTTTTATATATATATGTGCTTTTACATGTTCCTTAAATACCTACTCTCTTGAACAAGCAACATTTGTTTATTGTATAAATTTTTTTTTCTCGAAAATTACTCCATGTTTTTTTGGGGGAGGGGGGGGGGGTAATTGGCGTCCTGGCAATTTCTGGCCTGAAAAAATGATCTGAATAAATCACGAGCTTGAGAAAATTCGTTTCGGGCGTTAATTTTGGAAAAAAAAATCCATTTGAGTGATGTCATATTGCAAGCACATTTCAAGAGTATACATTATATTATTTTCGCCCCAGGGGTGGTTGTATCTTTTTTGCGTAGCATCTATGATGCATGCCAATTACACAAGATGACAAACTGCTTTGCAGAAAATTACAATTGGATAAGGAACTTTTATTTTTTTCTCTGTAAAGGATAGAAGGAGGAATTAATATTTAGTACCTATGACATATGCAAAATTACACAAGATGACAAATGACTCTGAAAAGCTAAAGAAAAAGACATGGAAAAAGAAATAGCAACAAATCACATTGAATGGCAAACAAAATATGATTTAAAACTATAGAATAACATGATAATTATGCTATTGCAGAGTTTATATATTTCAGAAAAATACAATTGAATAAGGAAAGTGTTAAGCAGGAAGGGTGAATTGAATTCATGACAGAATTTCTTAATTCGGCTGAAATTCCTGATTTGCCACCCTATTACTTGAAACTAAAGAAGAAAACAATGATTATGCCAATTTTAGACATTTCAGAGGGCATAGGCATTGGAACACATGTTTTGGAATGAATCTAAACAGCTAAAGTAAAAGGCAAGGGAAAAAGTCTGGGTAATGATGCATGAAAATGAAGCATAAGCGAGATTTGCGGCTAGAAGACATTTAACAACCAGTACCATAACGACTGTATCGAATCGTAAATGGAATCTGTGGACAGAAAAGAAGCAACAGTGATAATCACAAAGAGTGCCAGAAAAAAACAAAATTCTATAAAATGGATAATTCTTTGATGCTTTAACAGTAAAGAGGAATTAAATTCACGCCAGACTTTCAAACTCAATTGTTATTGCTGATTTGCAATAAAATTCAAAACAAACTCAAAACAAAAGAATAACGTGTATATATATATATATATAAACTCCCTTTAAACGAACAATTGTGTATTTGTTTAAAACATCTTTTTCCTAGGATTATATGCCTTTTTAGTATTTCTCCCAGGTTGGTTGCATCAAACCTAACCTGAAGCCATGACATCAAGTAGAAGTTCACATTATCTGCAGTTAGAAGACAAGCGACAACGAGAATCAGAATATACAAGCCTGCTGTATGCTCAGTGCTGGGACCTGGCCTCAAAATTGGCTGCATAGTTTTTTTTCTTTTTTCTTAAGTGGCATATTGACACTTCTGGCCACAAAAACGATCTAAATAGGTCACAACTTTAAGGAAGGATTCGTGTTTTTCCCAGGGTGGTATTATCTTTGATTTGACTACAGAAAACCTGAGATTGAAGTTCTCAATATTGATGGCAAGAAAAATGATATTTCAAAAATAATTATTTGGCTGTGTTCATAAGGGTTTTATTCATTTTCATTAGAATACACTTATGGAAAACAAAAAAAAACTACTTATTTCAAGAAGTTTTGGTTATTTGAATTTAGACACTAATTAGAGCTTTTTCCCCTAGTAGCTCATTACAGCTTTAGCTGCCCAGATTCTTCTTCTCTTCCACAACAGGGCGAGCTGCTTCTAAAACATTATTCGCCATCTGTAAGCATAATTAGGGAGAAAAGAGAGGTTCCTTCCAAAAGTAAGCAAGAATCCCCCTCCCCCCTTGGAACTTCTGGGTCATTTTTATGATGACCTAAAATTTGAATATTTTAGTTAACAAAAAGTTGTGCAAATGGTGCTGAACTTTTACTGCTTTAGCATATGCTATAGTGAATTGAACAACTTGGATTTGGTACAATGAAAATGATTGTTGGAATGTATACAGAAAAATTATGGCTACCGAAGTTTCTCCGAAACATTCCCATAATGCTTAGTGACATGATAATGACTAAGTAGCTTTAATAATACACTTTTTTTAGACTTAATATGGTGTTGATGTCATCAGTTTTTTCAAGAAGGCTACTAAGTAGAAGTTTGCCAAAGAAAGTGAAGATAGTTGAGGTTGGGCCACGTGATGGGCTTCAAAACGAAAAGGGTCTTGTTCCAACAGAGGCAAAGATCAACTTCATAAACTTACTATCAGAAACAGGGTTGGAAGTTGTTGAGGTGACAAGCTTTGTTTCACCAAAATGGGTCCCCCAAATGGGAGACAATGCAACAGTTTTTAAAGGGATTGCGAAATATCCTAATGTTTCTTATCCAGTGTTAGTACCAAATATGAAAGGTTTGCACTCAGCAATTGAAGCAGGTGTAAATGAAATTGCTATTTTTGGCGCAGCCTCTGAAACATTTTCGTTGAAAAATATAAATGCGTCTATAGAAGAGAGTCTAAAACGTTTTATTGAAGTAACTCAAGTTGCGAAAGAGAATAATATCAAAATCCGGGGCTACGTCAGCTGTGTTGTTGGCTGCCCGTATGAAGGCGATGTAAAACCAGAGACTGTACTGACTGTTACTGAGAAACTATTAGCTATGGGATGCTATGAAGTATCTCTAGGTGATACTATTGGAGTTGGGACACCGGGAAGTATAAGGAAAATGCTATCAACAGTACTTGAAAAAGTTAGACCTGAGCAGCTTGCCATTCATTGCCATGACACATATGGACAGGCTCTAGCAAATATTTTGGCTGCCATTGAGATGGGAATTACTACTGTAGATTCGTCTGTTGGTGGTCTGGGAGGATGTCCATATGCCAAAGGAGCTTCAGGTAGGGCTTGATGTTTTTGCTATATCTAAGTTCTAGTGTATTGCTGTGAGTATCTAGCAAGAACAAGTATGTAGACGAGAACGATGGATCAGTTGTTGTTTTTTTTTTTTACTAGAAGTTCCGCTTGAACCAGTTCTTCCACTATCCCGAATTTTTCAAGTTTCTTTTCATATCCCAAAAACGAAATCGGGTTTTCTGGAATATCCTCCAAAATAGACGATCATAAATAGTGAATGTGTATTTACGAGCGTGGATTTGTATTTCGTATTAAGTTGAAACACAAATCATTAACTATTGTTAATGTCAATTTTTGTGGAGATTTTGGAGAGCCCAAGTCTCTTTCAGAAAACATCTGGGAAAGTGGAAGCATTGATTTGAACTGCTTGAAAATCAAAATAGATTAACTTTTGGAAAAAAACATGCGTCTTAGCTTTAAAATATCACAAGAGAAAAATCATCACGCCTTCTGGTACGTTCCTGAATTTAAGTTCCTTTTTTCAACTAAAATTTGCTGGACACGCTAGTATGCTGGATACACATGATACGTTTTTTTTTAAATATCAGTCATGAACCTTGGCTTCCAAATTAGAATTTCTTTTGTTTTGTCTTAGTGTCAGACTCTTTCTCTGAAAGGATCATTTTGGTCTTATGAAATACATTTCTTGACTACTGTTTAATTATAAGATTAGTTAGCATGATTAAAAGAGGTAGTGATATTATAATTCTTTGTGGATATTTCATTTAGTTTTTAGTTAGACTTGTTGTTCATTTATATCCCTGTTCGTTTTTAGTTTCCTTTATTCATGCACATTAATTTATGTTCTTTTTAAGTTTAACTCATTATTATTCAAGTTTGTTTTATTCTATGACTTTATGTCTGCTCGTTTTAGGTTTTGATATCACTCTTTATTTTCTTGGGGAGAATGCTTTTTAAATTAATTCGGTTGAAGAGTGATGTTTGATTGTTTCTATCATCTCAATTTTGTTACACTTTACACTATAGTTGTGATGGCAAAACAATATGGGTATCGAAATTGAATTAGAAAGCTTACTAAACTGGTAATGCTCAGCGAAAGATACTGCATACGTTTAAAACTCTTTAAGTTGAAGTATATAAAAAAACAAGCCATTGGAGATGATGTTTTAATGTAGATATTGTCTTAAAATTACCTTAGATTGCAACTTAGATTGAGTTGAGGATTTCTATCCTTGTAATGCTCAGTGAAGACTTCTGCCGCCTGTTATTTACTTAATTTAAAATAAAAACTGCTGCTTTTTTTAATCATTGCAGCATTTTTTTTTCTGTGCTGGTGACTGGTACTGCTTTTTGTTTTACTTAAATTAAAGCTGTTATGGCTACGGATTACATTTGTAGCCACAACAGTAGTAATTTGAGTTCAGTAGCTTTAACTCAAGAATAAAAAAACTTTCGAAGAAATTGAACCAACTTTTTTGTAAGCAAAAACATAATA
Source organism: Artemia sp. Qi Xiang Cuo (assembly GCF_049724085.1). Taxonomy (NCBI): domain Eukaryota; kingdom Metazoa; phylum Arthropoda; class Branchiopoda; order Anostraca; family Artemiidae; genus Artemia; species Artemia sp. Qi Xiang Cuo. Next base: position 24,096,753 of record NC_142814.1, on the reverse strand, counting down.
TTAATGTAGTTTGTCGTTAAGATTGCTCTAAAGAACACCAAGGAACAAATAACAATTTTAGCCTCAAAAATATTTTGTTCTTTTATTTCGCCCTTCCTCTCTCTAAAAAAATACTCTCCTCTCATATTAAACGTGGATCTGTTTCTTCTTTTATTTGTGTGATTGTTACAGCTTTACAAAAAATTGCAGTTACTATTGAATTATATTTTTTAGGAAATGTGGCAACTGAGGATGTTGTCTATATGCTAAACGGACTGGGGATTGAAACTGGCGTTGACTTGGGAAAACTAATTAAAGCAGGTGATTTCATATCTGGAGTGTTGAACAGACCCACAAATTCAAAAGTTAGTCGCGCCTTAGCTGCCAGATTATAAACAAATTTTGATTGTTGCTGTTTTAAACTAGGCATAATTAATGAAAAGAGTTCTTAACATTAGTACTGTAGCGCTTAATCTAACTGCCTATGTAAGATTGTAAAATCCTTGTCATCGAGTTTGATAAATTTCCTAAATGCGTTATTTCCTCGATATTAGCAGAAAGACGTAGATCATGAATTGGCATTTATGTAAATCGTTATTTTTTACTGTATTAGCTACTTCCAACGTACCATTTGATGCTTGCGAGAATAGTAAATCTAGACCAGTGACTTCATGTTCAAAAATAGACTTGAGTTTTTTTTGTTTTTTTTTTCAACTTGGATTAGCATACGTAAACTATTTTTTCTGAAAACTATTATTTATGTATTTAATTTATTAACTATTTTGCTGTTTTTGTCTTTATTTTAATATGTTTTATTTGTTTAAGATTTGGTGTATAGTAGCAATTTGCCAAGTTAAGAACTCTTTAGCTAATGTATTTATTTCTGTTATTAATTCGTTTTCTCGTTGAACGTATAAATTTTTGCTTTGGAAACTACGAATAAATTCGTATTATCCTATTAGTTATATCTTAAATAGGTCACCAGGTTTATTTCCAGTGAACTAGTTGAACAGATTCATCCAATACATACCTAAGAATTTGGTTCTGAGGAGAGAGGTAACATTGCAAAAGCTTTTTTAAGTCTTATTTGATTGCCATTAAATAAACTTGAAAAATGAATATTTTTCGGTAATTAATATAAAGAAAGAAAACGATCAAAATGGGGTTTTTAAGGCCAAACGAGAATACTGAAAAAAAAACACATAAAACACATATTTTTAGAGGACAACCGCCTTTTTTTTTCAGCGCGAACAAAATAATATGTTCAAGGAAAATGCCGAAGAAAAACCCAACAAAACAAACGCGGAAAGTCAATGCGAAAAAAAACAACAAAAAATTAAAAGATAAATAAAATTCAATAAAAGTCGAAAAATTATAAGAAATAAAACCAAATACCTAACAACCATAAACCGAGTCAATCGCCAATATTCGCGATTTGCACAAAATCCAAAAACTTAGAACTGCCATCGACGGATACTATTCTTCTCGAAATATTCGTTTTGTGTATTTTTTCAGAATTTTTTTTTTTTGCCTTAAAAACCTCATTTTTGATCGATTTATCAAACCTCATTTTACATTTCAGGAGAGAAAGGAACTCAAACAGATTAATTGTTTGCATAGTCGGCTTTTCCTTGCAAAATTTAAGTCATGGACAATTTTGGCACCCACAACCAAAACACACTCCCCTGCAAAAATAAGTTTTAAGCTCCTGCAGTTTGGCATTAGTATTTTAAATGCACGTATGCGGGGTTGAGGCCTTGGTTACGTTCTCCTTTCCCCCAAAGTATCAAGGCTCATGCGACTGTCCCAATAATTTCTTATTTTTTCTATATAATTTTCTATTTTTGTTCACACCTGCTAGGTTCCATTGAAAACTTTGGTATATTTGATGTTTTGCGCCGGAACAAAGCAAAACTGAGGCATCTTGGGGTCCCCTAGACTTCACCTATGTATAAAACAGAGTTGATAGCCGTATACGAGAATCTAGATCCAAATTATAGAACACACGGTATTTGTTATGATTTTGGATGTCCAAATTCCCTTCCTTGTGTATATAAGACTAATTTAGATAGTAGTTATCATTCCTGAATATGCTAGAAATGGCTATTATCTCTCACTTGCCTTTAGAATGCAATTTTCAGTTTTTGCTCACTATGGGCTGTGATTCGACCTTTATTAGATTGCAGCTACCGCTGCAACCATGATTCTCAGGGTTGTGGTTTGGAAGTTAGTTCTGTTAAAATGGATTCCGATAGACTTCAAGTTTCCGTTTTAGACTTGTTTAATTTTAGAATATCAGTTTTGTTTGTCGGAATTCCAGCTTGGCAAAGTTTTGAACCGGGTGGGGCGGTTGTTGATAAAAGAGCGCCGTCGAGTGTGGAAAACCATGTTGTGACCAAGATGGTCTCAGGATTGCACAAAGCCTCCATTCAACTGGAGGTACTTAAGACTTCTTGCTGTCTGGTTCTAACCCGGCTTAAGCCCCTCGTGTAGAATTGAGAAGATGTGTTAGTCCCTGTCCTGCACTGGTTTTGGGACCATCACTTTTCCTGAGGCCAAAATAATTTCAATGATTTAGAGAATATGAAAATTACAACTTGGAATGTTCACTAGCGTTACGAAAAAACCGTCTGAATCACATTCTTTTCTACAGATGAATTGTTTTATTTTTACATTTTTGTGCAGAAAGGAATTTTCTTTGCCAGAAAATTTGGATCAAAAACTTGTTTTTTATTTTCTCCTTTTTGTGGTAGGACCCATCCGCCTTTCAATTTACTTGGCGAGTCTGTAATTGTTTTCTTTTTTAAGGCCACATGAAGTTGTTCAATTTAATGTCTTAATCGAACGAATAATTTGATTAAAATTAGACTAACCAAAGAAGGCAAAAGCACTGACACAACGTCTATTAAGAATTTATGCTTGTTCGTAAATACGACGGTTTATTGATACGATTACGCTGATGATTGAATGGAAAACAGTCAGTCAAATAATTTCATAAATCAATAAAAACAACATGTCAGTGGGTAAAATCTATTGATCCCCTGCAAACATTTTACATCCAAAAATTCTAACCCCCCTTACTACGTGCTTTTTCGTGTGTGGGGCCGAAAAAGCACGAAATATTTTTTGGGACCGGTACGTGGATGACATAATTTAAGTATGGGATTTTAGGGAAGAGGAATTAAAAGGATTTTTGGAACATCTTAATCGTTTGGGGGGAGATTTAGAGTTTACTGTTGAATTAGAAGAGGATGGGAAACTTCCTTTTCTTGATGTTCTTCTTTTAATAAATGAAAATAGTCTGGATTTTAAAATTTAAAGAAAACCAAATAATAATAATAGATTTTTGTCTTATAGTTCCGGTCACGCTCGCCAAGTAAAAATTGGCCTATATCATTTCTTTAACTGACTAGATCTTTAGTATTTAGTCTCCAAAATTTTTTGAGGAGTTGTCTTCTCTAAGAAAAATACTTATAAGCAACATGTATCCAGAGTGGTTAATTAACCAGACTTTTTCAAAGAGAAGAAAAGGTTTCTAGAGGTTTCTAAGGAAGTCTTGGAAACAACTCGGGAGAAGGGTATTCTTTGTTCCTTGCAGTTTGAACCTCGACTACGGGACAGACTCGGAAGAGTTTTAAACAGTCTTGACCTAAAGGTAGCTTTTAAGACCCACAACGCTGAGGGTAGTTTATAAATTCGGAGAAGGATCTAACTTCATTGGGGCAACAACGTGGGGTCTATCAGATCCCATGTACTTGTGGAAGCGCATACGTGGGACGTACTTACCAGAATTTGGAAATGAGATTGTTAGAGCATAAAGATTCTATTTCATCGGCTTTAAAGTAAGATTCTAAGTCAGAGGATTTTACTTCAGCCCTTTCAGAACATATTTTCAATTTTACAGACTATTTTATTTTGTTTGATTATGTCTCTTTGATTTCTAGGGAACGGGGTTTAAAGCAGAATTTTCGTGAAACTCTTCAAATAAAAAAAATTTTATTCAAGAACATTGCTTTGAATCGTGACATCGATGAATTTGGGCTAAATTCTATCTACGATAATTTATTAAAGTCTGACAGAGTAAAGTTCAATTCACCGAATGTAGTGGACCTCTGTCCAAGTGTTATATCATTCAACGCTAATGAACCGAATCCAAGAAGGTCAAAGAGGCTAGCTTCTGCCTTTGCTTTGAAAAGAATTAGATAATTAAATAATATTTAGTTTCACTTGATTTTGTATATAAACTATTGTTTTAGTTTAGTTTTACTACTGATGACGGTCACTGCATATGTGACCGAAATATCTGGTATTTGTTCGTGAATTTCTATCACTGTCTATTAAAAGGATTTTATCCCTATTCGAACTTTTATTTATCGTCATGGAAAGGCAGTGTGGTCTCCGAAATTATCTACGACTTGCGACCGGACAGCAAGACGTCTTTGGGACTTTCAGTTGAGTGGAGACTTTATGTAATACGACGCATATTTTGGTCACTATATAGTTTCAACAATTAGCGATTCACTCTCATCAACAGGAAGTATCATCCTGCATAAGCTATCGTAGGCCCATTACGGAGAAACAAGCTTATGGCAGAATGGAGAACCACAACACCTGCTTACTCCGTTCAATCTTCGGCATAGAAAAATTTTCTCGCGGGGATGCCCCCTCCCCTTATATTTTAAAAAAATACCTGTTTTGTGGGTATTTTCATTGAAAAATTCATTCTTTGGTATTTTCATACAAAAAAAATATGGAAAAAAGACAAATTTGCGAACCTGTGAAAACTGAAAATTTGCCACCACCCCCCCCCCTCCCCAGCTAAAGGTGCAGGTAGCCCTGGAGGAATATATACCCATTTTGCAGAAAGGCCTCCAGGAAAGGATTTTATAGTGGCTAGCAGGAACTTCTATATTATTACCTAGTAATAAAATTTTTATAAATTAGCGTAGCACCAAAAATCCTTGAGGCCATTTTAAATAGGATTTGGGATCTTTTTTCCAAACAGTTCGTGGTAACGAACTGTAAGTAAGGAGCGACTCGGCCCAGTAGTAATCGAAACTAAAAAAATACAGAATTTTGAGAACAATAGATACATCAAAAGAATTGACTTTTATGCTGATTCCAAATATATATGATTCATTAAGTTTGATGTTACCCATTAGCCTGATTTCCAAAAAAGCGGGGAAACATCCCCCAAAACTCAAGAAATCTTATTGAAAATCGCACCATAAGATTCAGCGTATAAGAGAATCCTACTGTAGAAATTTCAAGCTTCCACCTGCAAAAATTTTGAATTTTGTATTTTTTTGCCAGAAGAAAGACCACGGATGCGTGTTTATTTGTTTTTTTATGTGATCGTATCAAATCAATGGTCTTAAAAAGATCGGAAGAGGACTCTTTTGAACGGAAATTATTTTTTCTCACAGGAGGGGGGGATTCCGCCATGACCTGAAAAATGATCAGAAATTAAATTAAAAACAGGTCTTTTTCAAACGAAAGTATGCTAAGGAATTTTTCTGGTAGAATCGTCCGTAAGAAATTTTTCGGCGGAGGGGGGGGGAATTTGGAATGAGGATGGAATCATCCAAGGAGAAAGGATTTTAAGCGGGAGACACTGTTCTTTGGGGGGGGGGGTTCTATGGAGGTGGTGGATTTCCTGGAATTATTTGAAAAACGATCAGAAATTAAAGGAAAAAACAAGTTTTTTTTTTACTGAATGTAAGGAGCAACATGAAAATTTAAAACGAACAGAAATTATTCCGTATATGAAAGCGGCCGGCTCCTCCTTAATAACCCGCTCTTTACGCTGAAGTTCGATCTTTTGTCTAGATTTTTTAAGAACGACTCCTGAAACGCAAGAGCCATTTAATTAGAATATGAACCTTTTTTAAACGTACTGAAAATTTTTAGCGGGATATTGAGGACGGGACAGCCCCCCTCGTATACCGAACAATTCCTGTTCGTTTTAATGGACTCCTTACTTTCTGTAGAAAAACTTGTTTTTTTTTTCATAACAAAACAAAGAATGTGGGCCTGGAATAAGGTTGGGAGCCCAAGTTTTTGAAAATCTTCATCTGTTCTGATAGTGAACAACTACGACTACTACTAACAATTCACTGCAACTCCAAGCTGCCTGAGGTCAACACTTCTACGTACTCTTCCTCCATCCCAATCTCTTCAAAGGCTCCATCTTTACACCCTCCCAAGAAGTTCCCATTTCCCTCAAATCGTTCCTTACGACACCCTCCCACTCCATTCAGGGACGAAATGCTTTTCGTTCGGTGCTAGACGGTTGGCAAACTAGCACGATCTTTGGTAGACTGTCATCCTTCATCTGCAAAACTTGTCCTAGTCATCTCAACCTTTCTCTCATTATAGCCCTAGAAAACGGACTGAACAACATTTTTCTCAGAGCTTACTGTTTGAGATACGTTCAGGCAGTCGGGTAATCAAAACAATCCGTAGGCAGAAAGGATATTTTGAAAAATGGGATAAAATTAAGTTAAAACTGAATTTTCATTGTATTGACATTATTAAAAGAAATATCACCCTTATGGGTAATTCCAGCGTGAATGTACACTGGAAAAAAAAGAAGTTGGACAAAAAAAAAACGACTAATAATCACTGTTCAAAATTGATTTACGAAGGCACCTTTTATTGCTAAAAATTTACCACATAAAATGATTACAAAAAAGTAAGCAGCTTTTAAAAAACGCTTTATAAAGCTATATCAAAAAATACAAAATAGCCAAAAGATTACATTCATCCTATGCTTATAATACAATAACCAAAAAACACCCTTAATTGGCAATTACAAAAAAAAAAACAAAAGACAATGATTGGATTAATACAGAATGGAAAAATAGGCACCTTCACTTGAAATTAAAGCTATCGTAACTTTCACCGGGAGTTACTGATATACATGAAATAGGATAAATTTGGCAGCTTAAGTAAATTACATAACTGAAAATTGTAATTATTAATGTGCTTATGCTTAATAATAAAGAAGATAGATGTTTTAAAATATAAATATTTGTCTTTTGTGTCTTAAAATATACATATCAACAAACTTGGATTATGTTTTAATACATTTTGGTTTATGGTCAGTCAAATTGATTTCCTTAAATTCACTTCGCGAAAAGCGAGTTCGTTGTATCGAAGGTTGAACGCATAGATAAATAGAAATAAGTCACTAATTGGTTTTTCTTTTGGAATATTAAACCTTATTTTAAAAGAATTTCTTTACGAATGTTCATAGTTAAGGAGCTTAAGTTCAGAAAATTTTTCACTCAGAAAATTCTTACTGTCATAATTAGGACAACGACGTCAAAAACATAGAGAAAAGGGAAGAAGAAAAACATTTGCAAACTAGCAACCATTATCACATCATTAACAGCCAAATAACACTTAGTTGACATTATACGACATTAGAAATAAAAAATGACCTTTAAAAAAATTGCAAGCACTGGTGCAAATATAGGAGATTATTGGCCACAAGCTGTGTTTTAACAGCAAAAATGCCACTCACGAATACCCAATGGTAAGCGAAGTTGAAAATTTTTATAGTAGCACGCATGTCCAATATGAAACAACTTCCTTATCATATAAATTTAAAAGAACTAGCTAATGTTTGAAATGATTCCAGAAGTGAGTGATGCATAACACTGCATTGCTAAAGTGTGTGCTTCCCGAATTTCCCAGCTAGTGAAAAACATTGCTTATAAAACAAAGAAAACAGACAAGGTTTTTAGAGCCATGAATGAAATAATTTGAATTTAGTGCCAAAAACTGCTACTCAGAAACACCTTCCTCAAGTCGCCAGGATTTGCTTTCCAAGTCTAGTCTTTTTGCAAATAAAAGTTTTCCCGGGTTCAATAGCCATCTCGCGACTAATACCCTCATATTTCTCTAGTGAGGGCAGTGACATTGTAAAAAACAGAATAAAAATAAAACTTATACTTGAGATATATTCAACTAGCTAACATATACATCGCTGTAACTTAAGATACCCGGTAAATATTTCGCTGTTTATATTATCGACTTACGAATAAAGTGAACATACCAGTAGATGTCATTTTTTATGCTCTTTCTAAATGTAATAATCGCTTTTCTCGAAAATTCAATTTTAAGCCCTTTAGGACCCTTGAAAATAATAGTATCATTCTAATTTTTTGGATATTAAAATGGGCTATAACATTTGTTCCAAACTTACTATTTCATTGTAAATCCATTGATTGTGATTTGTAACATTGATTTGTCAAGATTAAGCTGAATAAAAAAATTCCAAAAATTCCGCCATGTTTTCTTCTTATTCTGTTAAGCCGCTTAAAAAACTCCAACTATATGTCGAAAAGTATCAAAGCCGACAGAAGAAGCATGGCGAAAGGAAAAATGGAGAAATTGTTTTTAATTTTTTATCCAACTTCATCGTGATAAATCAATGCTTGTGGATAATTTTTAACTTTATAAAAATGGATTTACAATCTTATAGTAAGTTTGAAACCAACGTTTTCAGCCTTTTTTATAACCAAAAACTAGAAATTTGTTTGTCATTTGAAAGGGTTCAAAAAGGACTTAAATTTGAATTTGCGAGAGAAGCAATTATCATATTCTTAAATAGCATAAAGAAAGGCATCGAGTGGTATGTTCACTTTATACGTAAGTCAATAATATGAACATCGAAATATTTACCAGATACCCTATTTTTAAAATAAGACGTCATGCATACTATTACCTATTATGCATTTCTAAAAATTAGAATGATACTATTATTTTCAAGGGTCCTAAAGGGCTTAAAATTGAATTTTCGAGAAAAGCGATTATTACATTTAGAAAGAGCATTTCTTATTGTAAGCATTTCTAAGTCCCGTCTTGATTTTCCCTGTTATATTTAGGTAAACAATATCCTTTTCTTTGGTTTCAACTATGTAATTGGCAGTGTATGTTTCAGAAGAAAAATTGTTACAGCTTGATTTTCATCACTTTCATCATTTACTCCTGTTTCCACTGTTATACAGTATTATGTTCATCTTCTTCCTGGTTGCAGTATTACATTACATACGGTAATATACACACTTTTTTCCAAATACGGTATTACGTAGGGTATTTGAGCATGCGGACATTTTAACTTAGATACGGCGTTTTTATCGTGTTCATTACATAGGCGGTACCGTATCTAATGGTTCGGACAAGAAGGATAAGCGAGAAATAAAGCACCATACATCAAGTGAAAAAACTGTCTGAAGCGCCGCTAGCCTATACCCTTTGAATCTTTCTTTTGACCCCAATTATTGAGAAGAGAATTATTGAGAAGTTAGAATACAAAAGCAAACATTCAAGGTAAGCTTAATAAATACTAATTAGATTATCTGTTATTGTTAAATGAACTTTTGTTAAATAGTAAAGTTGTCTTTAGTATGAACTTTCACGTTTTCATATTAAATTTTAAACAATTGGGGTAAACAATTTCTGTTTTTCTTGCAGGTTAACTTCAAATTCGACTAGAAATAAAAATTTTATGGAAGGTTTATTAACATGCAATGAAGGCCGTATTCAAGGGGGAGGGGTGCGGGTTTGCCCCCCCCCCCCCCGCCTCCGTGAAAGTTTTGTCCGACTCGTAAAAACAAAACAAAATACATATAAACTAATTCTTGGTGCGTTTAAAGTTTTTTGTACCCCCCCCACAACAAAAATACTAGATACGCCCTTGCCGGCAATAATGCAATTTAACCCCTAGGTAAGTAATGAGATTGAAATGAAAAAGAGCTAATTGAGATGTAATAAAATTACTTCTACCGATTGGAATTTTTATTTATATTGTTTAATCTTGCACCATGTTTATTTGTTATTCTGAGGACAAAGTGGCTCGGTGCAGGATTCTCCGTCAGGAATGTGTTATGGAGACCAACACACGGATAAACCTGCAAACAGCAGGTCTGCCACCACTGTTCTAAAACTTCCAATAGAGAAAGTAAAAAAAATACGTGAACTTGCTTGTGCATAAATACAAAGATATTAATAACAGAGAAACAATCCTCTCTGAGTTTCAGTTATGATTTTTTATTTTCTATTTTGTTTACATTATTATGGATGAATGATCAAAGAAACGTGTGAAGAGTCAGCTCTTAGCTGCAGAAGAAGCGGCTAGACAGGTTCTTCTTTATTATGGAAAGACTTGATACTTTCAGACTTCGTAATCAGAAAGGCTGTGCTCGACTCAGAGTCATTAGCAATTGATTTTCCTTCTAATTCTTCTGTAGTCTCATCTTCTACTATTGTCTCCAGTTCAACCTCCCTAATAGCATCATCGTCATCACGAGTCGGCTTATAAGGGGATTTCATGCCTAACTTGGGAGGACGAGGTGACACTGGTGGTGAAGTAGAAGGTGATCCCTGGACAGTGTCTATTAGCAGGGAAAGTGGCGACATTAAGCGCCGACTTTGTGGTGTCAGGGGTGCGTCAATAATGGTTGGGGATGGTGTGCCCTTCGATGGTTTTATTGATTCATTTTCGATTTTCAGCTTCAGCATTGCAGGGGTTATTGTTGATGTTGGAGTGTTCAATGCAATGAGAGGGGTGGTATCTTCATTAGGTTGGACATCAATGGTATCTTTTCTGAAATAAAAGAGAAACTAGAGGCTATTTACAGTAATTTGGGAAGGAGATTTTTCCCTAAGGCGATAAACTTTTACCTCACCCAGATGAGAAACACCCATAAACAGGTTTTTTAACAGATAAAATAATCTGAAATATATATATATATATATATATATATATATATATATATATATATATATATATATATATATATATATATATATACAAACTAAGATCAATACCTATTTTTTCATTATTGGATCGCCAACAATATTGATAATAACGTTGTCAAAGTTAGTAATTATTATAAATTAAATATTATATAAAATCAATAGAAGGAAAGATGAAAAAAAAATTAAACGGAATTAAAAAAGTTTAAAGCAACACATTGGTAGCCTAGAAAGTAAGGATGTCCTTTTTTTTTTTTTTTTTTTTTTTTTTTTTTTTTTTTTAGTAACAAATTTGGAATTTACATATTTCGTAAGCGGAATTTTTTTTCCAATCTTCCGATTAGTCTTCTCTCAAAATTGGGCTCTAGTGCTACAAGAATAATTTGATATAAGATTCTTGATCAGCTTCTTAAAAGATTCGTGGAAAAACGGTATAGTCTGGAAACTGCAACTATAGGAAATTTGAAATGAAAATGCCTCAGCCGCAGTTGCAATTAGTTACAGTCAGAGTCAAATATAGATTCAGTCACAACTATTCGTAGTTCGAAGTCGAGGTCACAAGTATTCGAAGTCACAAGTAGTCAAAGTAAGTTTCAAGTAGCTGCAAGTGATTGCAGTTGCAAGTATTTACAGTCGTAGTTGCAAGCAGTCGAAGTTACAAGTAGTCACAGTCACAGTAGCAAGTAGTCGCAATCAAAAGTAGTTGCAACCGCAATCACAAGTAGTCGCAGTCACAGTTGCAAGTAGTCGTAGTCACAGTCGCAAGTAGCCTAGTTGCAGTCACAGCCGCAAGTAGTCGCAGTCGCAAGTCGTTGCAGTCACAACCGTAATAAGTCACAGACCCGCTCAAAGTCGCAACTAATTACTGCCAGAGGCACAAACAGTCGCAGTGACAATTGCAAGTAGTCGCATTAGCAAGTAGCGGCAGTCACTGTGGCAAGGAGTTGCGGCCATAGTCACGGCAGTTGTAATAATTGTATTAGCAGTAATAGTAGTAGTAGCGGTTGTAGTAGTTTTCCCATTGGTCAGTTCAACATTCTTCTCAACGTGACCTGAAAGTTTCCACTTATTACCCCAAGTCGTACTTAAGGTATTGCTGATACGCTCTTTTGACAACCTGTCTGCACATAGCGTGTTTTGATTTAGTTCAACTTCCATTCAATATTCCCCGAAAGCTCCATTCTTATAGCCTTAGTGGTGTTTGTAGTAGTAATAGTAAGCACATAGTGCCTTTTAGATCGTTCAGTATCCCCCTCAAACTATCCTGAAAGTAAACTTGATACTCTAATTAGTTCATGGGATATTGCTGGTACACCCTTTTGAAATCCTACATGCACATAGTGTGTTTTGATTTAGTTCGACATTCCCTGAAAGTTTCGTCATATCCTTATTCTTAGTAATAGTAGCAGCAGTAGCATTAGCAGTACTAGCAACAGTAGTATGCATCTAGTGCCTTTTGGTTAGTTCAAAATCCCACTCAATGTACCCTAAGCCATTTATGAGGTATTGTTGGCACGCCCTTTTGACAACATGCGTGCACATCGCATGTTTTGATTTAGTTCAGTATTCCCTGAAAGTTTCACCTTAATACCTTTCGTCTTAGCAGTAGTAGGAACAGTAGTATGCACATAGTGGCTTTTGGTTAGTTCAATATCCCCCTCAACATGCCCTAAAAGATTCAACTTAGTATCGAAGCCATTCCTGAGATATTGCTATTATTCGCTTTTGACAACTTGAATGCACATAGTGTGTTTTATTTAGTTCGACATCCAGCTCAAAATTCACTGACAGTTTCTTCTTAATACCCTTATCCTTTTTAGAGACCTCAGATTAAACATGCCTCCGCCCTTTCTTATAAAAAAAGTCCTATATGCAAACAAAGGGCAAATTGCACTACTTAAAGCCCTTGTTCTGAGGGCTGTGGAAGATCATGTCATCCCCAGAGGCATAGTTATTCGACCTTTCAACTGCGCTGAACGAAATGGCTATCTCAAAATTTTGATCGGATGTTTTTGGAGGAGGGCAGCTAAATAGGGCACTGGAAGGGCTGGTTGCTCTTCAATTACTTAGGACCCTCGAAAACGCCATTAAAGCTTTCAGCTTCCATTCGAATGAGCCCCCTCCGAAGTTTCAACGACAATCCCTTCCATGCAAAGTGGCTTGGGGAAAAGTTAAAAATAAAATAAATAATACAGAGCCCACTTGGCTCTTTACTTACGCAGTGCTGTTGCGCTGCCTATGATCAATATAATATAGGTAGATTTGAGTTTTAAAATACAAAAAATTTCATTAAAAAAATAATGCATGTTGATTTATCTTTTTTAATTACAACACCACAAAAAGACAACACAGTATATCTAAAACTAGAACCCATAGGAAACTATTGAAAAAAAAAACTACCAAAAAACTAATATGTGGGTTTAAAACCCATTCAAGTTGAGCACTTTTGGTTGGAATAGTGGCTATTAAATCCTATACCACTTGATAAAGCCGAAAATCATATTTATATACATATATATACATATATATACATATATATATATATATATATATATATATATATATATATATATATATATATATATATATATATATATATATATATATATATATATATATATATATATATATATATATATACATATATTCATTTTCCCAGATAACAAGCCTTTTTCATGGCAAGAAATGAATCAAGCTATTTTGCACTGAATACCAATTAGGCTGGAAGTTGATGACAGTAAGCCTCTTTTTTTAAAGATTATTTCCATGTTATGTTTTCCCAAAGCTGAAGTTAGTAACAAATTAGGATACACATCACATAATTTATAAAACGATGCAACACAAATAAAAAGCTTGAAAGAAAGCCAACAAATTTCTTAGACAGTACAACACTCCGTCATCAAAACAAATACTACTTATCATTTATATTACGCCTAAGTGATGTTATACTGTCTCTTAATGATAACACTGCTGAATATATTGTCCTTTTAAAGCTTCTATTCACTTGTCTTTTCTATAATTTCAAGCTTTTACAATTATTACAGAGCAGTGCAGCAGAGATTACGATCCCGAGTGATTTTTCACTATATTTGAAGCTTTTTATATCTCCCAAGAGACATTTTATTACAGTGATTTCTAATAATTTTCCGCCATAAACACAATTATCACCATTATTGAAACATAGCTTCCTAATTCAGCACTACATCCTACCTGACCCAAATTCAACAACTTAAAAACTTTTTTGCAGGCGAAAAATTAAACCTGTAGTTCTAATACACGAATGGACAAGTTCGTTATTATGCTTGTTTCTTTTTATTATTTTTTTGTTAGTTTCCTTTATTCAGAAGTTATTTTACTATGATTGCTACCGTTTTGTCTTTAGGAAGTTCGTTTTCTTTTTCATCCCATTTCCTTGTTTTTTTCTCTCTTTGTCTTTTTTGAACTCTTGTCATTCTGTAGTTACTGCAATCGACGGGTTTTCAAATATATTATTATACTATTATTGTTTAAAATAGTTTTTGACGTCTAGTCTGACATTTTGCTTGATTTTGCTTGAGTTTGATTTTGAAATATGACCAAAGAAGGAAAATCTAAAAAGGACCTGGTTGTAGCGGTCTGTTTAGCCATTTTTCTCTAGACTGGAAATTTTTGGAATGCCAAGTGATTCTTTTCTTGTTGCTGTGTCTACTCCAGCAAAATCTTTTAAAAAACATTTAAAGCAAAACAAAACGAAAGCTCTAAGCACTGACCACCTGGAATAATTCCGACATTTAACACAAAGTGTTAGGTACAACTATATATATACATATATGTACAAAAATTGTTTCCACTTACGTCGGCGTTAACTTGTATTCAAACCATATCTGAGAAATGCTAAAAATTTAGAATAATTCACAATCATACACATGCAAATCAAAGACCTTGAAAACTCATAAGACAGATTACTTAAATGGGTTTCTCAGAAAAAAAAATACGTCACGAGTTCTTACATAGAAAAGATGTTCTCATCTTTTAGCCTAAATCAGTGACGCTGTTTTATTTGTGACGCTAATAGTTTTTAGTTTTTGTAAGAGCTACATTAAACAATTGAAAGCATGGTAAATAATAAAATTAATTATTAGCATCAGAGACACTCTCTTCGGTAGTGGCGAAGAGTCAAGTATTTTTCTGGCGGGGGGGGGGGAGTGAGAATGGAAAAAATCTCAATTGTTACTCTATTTTCAGGACACTTTCCTATTTCAACATACATTTTCCAAATTTTGAATCTTCGGTGAGTAAATACTAAATTGACGAAGCATAAATTCGAAATATTTACCCGAAGTAAATAGAAATGATATATAGAATAAATAAAAAAGGGAAAATGTATTTTTAGAAGAAAGAAAGAAAGAAAGAAAGAAAGAAAGAGAGAGAGAGAGAGAGAGAGAGAGAGAGAGAGGGAGAGAGAGAGAGAGGAAGAACATCGAAAGAGAGTGAAAATATTGCAAATCATATAAGAATATGATTTGAATATTTTACCTTGGTTCCGATGCCTTAATGGCATCGAAACCGAGACCCAAAAACTATGAAAAGTAAGGTTAAATACTTGCTCGGAAAATAGGTTCCTTTCGGGTTGACACTTACCAATGTTAGCATTCAGTTAAAACAAAAACCATATCAAAGTATAGGAAGTAACTACAGTGTACCAAATCAAAATTTTTTAAATTGCCGTCGAGTGAATTAGAATAGAATAGAGGAACTAATTGCAAAACAGAACAGATTATTCTTTTTTAGCAGTTATCAAATTATCCCCTCTGTTTGGTGTAATTAACATGATGGGATTCCTTTAGTTAACCATTTTATTCATATTATTCTTCTGAAGCTTCTAAATTCAACACTTCTTATCTCACTTGGCCAGAATCAAGTCATGACAGTAGATTTGTATTTGATGGAACAAGCTGCAGTCAGTCGATTGTGACGGTACAAGTGCTATACATTTGAAAATTGGGCCCTGCTCTCCGTCGGCCAGTGTGGCACGTTATGTATTTTTTATAAATATTCAGTACTGATGATTGAATAATGATTTATGTATTAATCTTGGGTCTTTTGCTTGAGAAGATTATCAGGTTCGGTAGATGCCTAACTTTACTTATTAAAGCAAATATGGAAGAAGATCTGACCTACGCTTTGCGCCTTGGACCTCTCCAATACTTTTGTTCAAAGACCTCTACTTCTGCTTAGGTAGGCTGTCAGGTTGGATGGATCGCTAACTTTACTTATTGAAGCCAACACGAAAAGATTCGACTGACACTTTGCGCCTCGAACCTCTCCAAGACCTTTGTTCAAAAACCTCTCCTTCTGTTTTGGTAGGCTGTCAGGTTGGGTAGGTGACTAACCTTACTTATTGAAGCCATACGAAAAGATTTGAGCTATGCTTTACGCCTTGGACCCCTCCAAAATCTTTGGATATTCTTGGTCTAATTTTTCCTTAAATATTTTCTGCACTGTCGTTTGGTGTCTGGCGCCCGATAAGGTTAGGTATTTTCCTGCTATATTTCCAAACTTTGTACTTCATCCCTTTTTTATATTACCTCTACTTGTATTCTTAATTCAGTAAATATTTCTCATCTTACTTACGTGTTTGATATACTTCTGATTAGCAGGACTGCAAAGGACACACTCACTTGTTTTAAATGTTGATTCAATCTTCGAACAATAGGACATTCTCTCAACCTCCCAGACTGTATATCTTTCTCTAATCCCTCTGTACTGTGGATATTTCTTTAAGCCCGTGATTCTTAACCTGGGGCGCATGCTCTACCGATGGGGCATGGCAATATTTTGGTGGGTCACGGGCAGGACGTGCGCCCTTCAGCTGACTAAACTTTAGATTAGAGCCTAAATTTTGAAAAAAAAAAAATATCTTTTTCATATGAATGACGTCACATTCAAATACATTTAAAGAGCAGAAAAGATTCATGATAGTATTGCAATGCCGTTATAAATTTTATAAAATGTGTTGTATTCAGTCAAAGTTTTCATTGGCATAGAATATACCTAGAGGACCCCCCCCCCCAAAAAAAAACTAAGTTGGTGGCCTTATAGTGGCACCAATTCACGAAGATGTACAAGGGGAGAAGGATTTTTCATTTTCTAATGAAGATACGAACAATAGAACATGACTGAGCAAGCATACTTAAAACAGGGGGTATCGGCAACTTCGCTGTTTGGATAAATCGTCGACTAATCTATCTAAATCCAGTATAACGGCCATGATCAAGAGATTACTGAGTCTGTCATTTCCCATTGTCAATCCCAGATAATACTTCACTCGCCCTAATTCCAAGAATAATCGTTCATTACTGGCACTGATCACAAGTAAAGTAGCATCTAGCTTCATCAGTTTTAGCACAGCAGAATAGGCAATTGGAAGGTCGGATAAAATTTTGATAGCTCGGAGTAGCATCCATTTGAAAGTGTCAAATTTCGAAAGGTGCATCTTTGCAAGAGAAAGCTGGGATTCTAGAGCATAGTCATCAACATCGAGAATGACTTGATGATGACACATTTCCTTTCAACTGTTGAACATTCGAGAAAATCAGAACTTGAAGAGTAGAAGGCAGATGAAGCGTCGAGCAGAGGCATGTTTTTCATGAAACGTCGGTCCATCTGGGCTGTGAAAATGTCTACCACCTCGAAGCACAAAAATTTACCGGAGTCTGACTGAACTGGCTGACTGATGTTGCATTTACCACTTGTTGAATTTGAAAGAGTCTCTGGGACGATTGGAAATGGGTTGACTTCTCTTGTTCCGAGCACCGGTTTTGGATTTTGGAGATTTTCTTTCCTGGATATCGTGTAAAGCTAAGAATCCGGTTACGTTTTTGCTGAAGTTTATCTTTGAAATTCTTTATCAGCTTTTGAAGTCTTTCGTATGCAGGGTTGCAACCGCGGTCAATTCCTAAAGTGCTAAAATTCCCCAAGTTTGCATGCTACACAGCGCATCAGGTTATTTCAAACTTAGCACCAATCTTTCTAAACGAGCACGGCAAAAAAGCGTTCCTGGTTATATCTAACTTTAAGCCAATTTTTCGAAACAAATACGGAAAAAAGACGGTCCACGTTCTTGCGAATTACTCTGCCTTTTTTCAAAATCTTCATTATTTCATCCAAGATAAAAGTAAAAACTGTAGCATGAAAGTGCTACAATTTGGTCATCTAATGTAGTACGAGCTTCAGTGCTACACATAATGAAATAATTTTAAAATAGCACTTTCGTGTTATAGGTGGCAACCGTCCTCGGATGTCCCAGAAATCAGTGCAAGTGCCTTATAAATCAGCTAACTTTCTGTTTGAAGTTGTTCTGGCAAAGAATTTACAATGACTAAACTTTTTCCATTATATGCAAAGTTGAGACAAAAGAGGCCGAGTAGCATTTTTCCAGTAGTCGTTTTGCTTCACAAACTGCCTCACCGTCAGAACTATCAGAGACTGTGGCTATCACAGCAACAATACAATCAAACCTGGCCTTCACATTGAAAACAGAGTGATATGCGTAAAACCAGCGAGTTTGGACGGTCCTCTGAAGCTCCAAGAGTTTTCGCCCCTTAATACACTGGGATTCCACAAATAGTTCATGGTAAGTGTTGCTGCATGATATAAATACGTAAAGTCTTTGCACCACAGAAAAAAAATCCTAAAATTTACTGATGTTTTTCAGGCAATCAGTCAAAACCAAGTATAATCTGTGGGCGTGACAGTTTAGAAAAAAACTGCGCGAGGCACCTTTTTCCTTACTGCTTGAACCTCCTTTGTTTGAACTCCGTTAGATTTCCTACTCATAACAAATACGCTGTCATAACATGGGCAACACACAACATCAAATCTACAAAACCTTTTCTACAGTTTCACAAATCGAGGTAGATAAGCTTTCGGCGTCTAGTATTTGCATGTGATAGCAGCCGATTAGTCGCTCTACTATTTTTCAATTTGATACGTACCTGGGTAGGATCATTAAATGTTCTTTTCTAGAAACATGTTTAGTCGGTCAACAAGAACAGCGTAATAATTAGCTGATTTTACTTCTGAAATAATGTCTTGCCACAAAGCATTTCCTATCAGTGTAACTGCGTCGTTCTGGTACTGATGATTGCAATAGTGGCTAAATCAGCGCCGTAACTTTGTTTTTAGCTTTTCGTCACCTTTAGATATTTCCTTCATCAGTTCGATGATAATTTAGCCCGGTTTGCGGATGTTTCTGATTTGTCATGACCACTCGAAGGAACACCCTGGGGGCTAAGAAAGCAAATAGCGCGAAAAATGTACTTCATGTGATATTCAGTATGAATCTAACTCCTGTACAGTGAAGACCAGTATATGAAATAAATAGCTATCCTAATCGAAAAACATTTGAGTGAATGAAAGGATTAAAATTGCGCAATTACTGGATACCTGAACTGTCATCTGAGAAATTTATTCAACAGAATTTTTCTTTCAACAACAAGTTTCTTGGATTTTTCGGGGGGTAGTCAATCACCCCCCTTGCGAGTAAGTCTCGTTTAATGATGTTAAAAAAAAATTGAGTTCGGGTATATCACCAAATTATATAATGAATATTCCAGGATCCCGCGCCAAGTTCGACCAAGCTAATGAGCTCCAAAACGAAAAATTAGACCGACTACTTAGTAAGCAGGGTGATTTAATAACTGCAGTTAACAATTTGTCTTCTGAAATACAGGAGTTAAAGAATGAGACTTTAGAAAGAGATAGAAAAATAGCCGAATTATAAATGTCACTTGAAGAGCAAAGCAGAAGAACTCGTTGCCCGAACGTCAAATGCTACTAATTGAAGTGAAAGAAAGAAGTTCGAACTTGATCATACACGGCTTACCAATGAATATTAATTCGAATCGATCCCTTGAAGCTCACGTGAAAGATCTACTTAAGAATACCTTAAAAATTGAGTCATCTGTGTCAATTAACAAATGTTACCGCTTAGGAGGAAAAACTGTCAATATAACGAATAGCCACCGTAATCAAAGTCAGTCACGTAAACCGGCAGTTAATCCAGTGCTAATTAGGCTCAGGAATGAAGCTGAAGCTTATCTAGTTATGCAAAACGTATCCAAGCTTAAGGGCTTTGGAATAAAAATTTGCATGCACTTAACGCTTTACGCACAGGATTCCTCACTAAAGGAAAAGAGATGAAGGAGTCTGGAATGATTATTACTTCTCGGGTGAAAAATAAAGGAACCCATGTATAGCTTGAGATAAAAAAAAGATGTTTCGGTGATATGGGAGAGAGCTGATCAATAAATGAATGGGATAGTAGTAATCTGATTTTATATTTATAAGATATTGTAGAATATTTTGTTTATTTTGTGTTTAGTGCTCTGGTTGTAAGTTAGTTGATAATTTATGATTGATTGAGGATTATGATTATCTTATTTTCGGAGGCCCGTTCGCAAAAGTATCATAATGTGTATTATGTGGTTTTTTCTTACTTTGTTTTTTTATTTTATCAAAACTGTCATATTTAATTTCCTTACTTTGTGCCACACTATTCCTGATTTTTCCTATGTAAGGTTTTCATTTTATAAAGTTCTAGTTTTTTGTTTATGTTTGTCTCTTTCAGATGAAGTTCTGGTAACAATTGTGTCTCCTTTCACTCTCCGTATGGTTGATAAGCCACTTTTTCTCAATAAGTATACCCAGCATAAAGATAATGGATGATAGACTTCGTAATTTCGAGGAGCTCCTCCTAGATTTAGGTAAAATATTTGAGAATTTATGCAAACATGACGATGTTTTGGAAATGATGGTTCATTCTATCCCAAAAAATAAATATCTACTCCCCACCCAAGTTTTAAATAAAGGCGATAATTTTAGAATAGCATTTTTGAACTGTCGCGGGTTACTAAATATTTTTGATCGAATATCCCTGTTTATTTCTCATCATAATATAGATGTCTTCGCCTCTTGTGAAACATTTTAAATGATTCGACAAAGACATTTATTAATAAACAGTAGTATACTTTTTCTCATAAGAATCGGATTAATAAAAAACAGGGAGGGGTAGGCTTTTTTTTATTAAATCAACAATTCAGTCAGATCTGGTGAGTGAATTTGATCACCTATATCTTGAAATGGTGTTTGAATTTTTGGCAGTTAAAATAGATGTAAATGGTATGAAAATTTTGTGTTGTGTTTTTTACCGGCCTCCAAGTTCTCCTGCTTCAAAATTCGTGGAACTTCTTGATGATTTCGTGCTTATTGCTTCGAAAAAATATCCAAAAATAGTTATCATGGGTGACTTTAATATTGATTTATATAATTCTAATAATTCAAGTGGTAATTTCCACGGAATCTCTTCTGACGGGGCTGACTTGTTATCAGTTTGCCTGTCCGGTGGTCCCTTGCCAGCTTATGGAGTCCCAACAAGAATAACGAAAGATTCTACTTCCCTTATTGATAATTTGTTTCCGAATCTGGAACTAAAGTCTAGTGATGTGGTTATTGAAGATTTTTCAGACCATTTGATGCTTGTGACTGACCTTCACTTGATTACAGAGTTTAATAGGCCTACTAAAAGAAAAATGAGAGTGACTAATAGAAAATCCTTAAGTAAACTTAAAGTATTGCTTTCTTCAAGTGATTTTTCTTCTTGTTTAGAGTCTTCGGACCCTAATTTTGCTGCCGATTTTTTTGTGAATCAGTTTAAAGGTTGTTTCAACAATGCTTTCCCACTCCTCCAAATATCAAGAAGAAATAGTATAAAGCTGATTAAGCCTTGGATATCTCTTGGATTGCTGGTATCAATAAAAAATAAGAGTCTGTTATATAAGGCATATTTAATGCATCTATCTGCAGTTAAATTAGCTGAATTTCGCAGATACAAAAATTATTTAACAAAAATTTTAAGATCCGCAAAAGTCATTACTTCGTCGAAGCATTTGTTGAAGCAGAAGGGTCCCCCAAGAAGATATGGGAAATAATTAATAAATGCATAGGAAAGCAAAAGACCCATGATCTTCCTGATGAATTAATATCTGCAGATAGAACTATACTTGCTACAGGGAAAGTAGAAGCTGTCAACGCATTAAATATACATTTTACAAAAAATGGCGATGAAACTGCGTCAACTGCTGGAAATAACTTGGCCTGTTATCTGGATAATGAAACTGGAGAGGAATTTCAATCATATCTACCCCTGTCTCACAATTGCTCGATTTTTCTTACTACTGTAACCCCAGATGAAGGCTTATCTTAAATTCCTTCCATGCTGACACACAGTTCCTGTGTCTTTCACTATTATGTTGCTTCAATAGACTAAAACTGTCTTTCCACTTACAAAATTCTGTCTCATTGAAAGCACTTTTTCCAGCAGTTTCTCCAGCCCTTAGAGCCCCACCAGATAAATGGCAGCAAGCGAAACAAATCATAGAATCCAAGTTTTATGAGTATTCAATCCATCCTTAAATATTAAAGTAATGTGCACTGAATTTTCTCCCATTAGAAGTGGAAGCCGGTTATCTCTTAGGAATAGGTTGAGCTGCTTGGTCAGGACGCGTCATAGGGATACCAGAGAGAGATTCTCGACCTGGAACCTGCAATTGACTTAAGAATGCCGACTACTCTTTCATGTTGACCTGTGTTATTTATTGTTCCGCTTGTTTCTTAAAGATTTTCATAGGTAGAGGAAATCATGTCCAATAACCCGGCGCTTTGAGCACTGACATTATTGCCAGTTTCTTGCCCTAAAGTTTCTCCATTTTCACCGCAAAAAAAGTCAATTGTTTCTTGTCGCTTTTTGCTCATTGTTTCATTACGATTTTACAACAACAACAACAAAAAATAAACTGACGAGCTGACACCTAGTTTATGACTAAACCATAGTCAAAGATCATGACAAAGGGTGAGACAGTGGAGAGGAATTGTTTTACACATTTCAAAACAAGGTTTTCTGTATCGGTTTATTTAGGATTCGCCAGGATGAGGACAGGAGTAACATTTCAAAACGAAGTCACTGGAAAGTAACTATAAAAAGTAACAGTAAAAAGAGTTAATGGCTTTGAAAAAAAAGCACGGGCGTGAACAATACAAGCGACCGGTCATTCAGTCTCGCTAGTTTAATACAGCATATAGTTGATATACAAAATAGCTATTAAATAGAAGTAATAAGGTATTTCTCCGAATCTAGGGGGCGTGCTCCTGCTCCTCCCCCCCCCCTAATTAGCACCGACGTGGCTTTTTAAGCTCCCTTCAGGTGAATACAAGTAAAATTTTGAATAACAAAATTTAAAAATAACGAGGGGGGGGGGGCATGAGGAATTTAGAAATTCTTAGGTAGGGCATGGCTCCAAATTGGTTGAGAACCACTGCTCTAAACCATCATTTTCTTCATTTTGATGGTTGGGGATATAATTGAGTGATTTTTGTTAATATTTCTGGTCCCTCACCGTCGCTGCTTTCAAAGTAGAGATTTTGTCTAGTTAATCCAAATTACACCGAACCAAGGCAAACTGACAGAAAATTGCTGATTAAATTGCATTCAGCCTTTACTGGCCTTTCAATACGACATTTCTTTCGAGAATTCATCCTCTTTTACATAATAAAGATGTTCACTCAACCTGATCATACTTATTACATTTCTCCTATTTTGTTACAACTTCTTCCATCGTTTAGAAATTTGAGAATAAGGTTTTTTTATGGTCTTGGATAGCACAACTTACAAGAATTTCTGAAAAACTAACCTGCCCACTTTCAAAAATTTGCCTAGGTCCTACCCCTGGTAACCTTACTCGTTTGATTTAGTTCTCAAGTATCCTTTTTGTTTGTCATTATTTTGATTTTGGTTTTCTTGTTACTCTTCTTTCACTTTTTTATAGCGGGTTGAAACTAAACTTTTATTATTATGTACCTTTCATTGGAGCCTTCCTCTAGCAGAGAATCTAATCTACCTTCCCGTCGCTTGCTAGGAGAGCCATCTGTAAATAAAGACATACATTTAGTTTAACACTAGGATCCCTAAAAACACAATAAGTGGAAATTACGAAAATCACTTCTATTTAAATTATGACCTGTCTTAAAAGTACAAAAACAGGCGTTTATAGTTTTTTCCTTTAGTTTTTCATATCTATTTAAGATTAAATTGAGATAGAACACAAAAAGCTGAATTTTTCGCAAAAAGATGCTTGTATAAAGTCAATAAGCCTAGAATGAAACGATGCGATTTTCTAAAGCTATTATTACTATTTCTGATGAGTCACTTATGGTTACAACTTGTTGATAAAATATTGCAGCCAAAATAATTAAAATCTAAAGCAAATGTTTAGATATTAAAATTCTGTTTAATTTATTGTCTTCTAAATAATACACAATTTAAAAATATTCAACCTATAGAGCTTAATAATCTACAGCTCCAATGCAAAATAAAGCGCAAAATAATTTAAATCTCCAAAATCTGAGCTTAGCTGATGCCAAATTGCCATGGGTTCAAAAACTTACACCTATCTTATTTAAGTTCCTTTTGGCAACGTTGAATGATGTGCATGAAGAGAAAATTTGGCAAATTGAATAGTTTGAAAATACAAAGAACGCCCTATCCTTTGGGAACAAATTAAACGTTTACAAACGACAAACGTTTAACAAAACAAACGTTTAAGTAATTTCTTTGTTTCAAGTAATGTATTGGTATTTTAATTCTTTCTCGATACGAATATAGGTCAGAGGCCAGAGGGCCTAATTATACGGTAACTATACGTCAGAGGCGAAAGGGACTGGTCAGGGATCTAATTTTTAAGCTAAATTTTCTTTTTTGTACATAAAAAAATCAGAGAAAAGACGTTAAAAGAGAGAACGCATTTCCTTCCTTTGTTAATCTTCTCATCAGGCGATATGACAATTAAGATAGACCATGCCTTCCTTTACTTTCAAATCAAAAGCCATTCCAAACCTTTGACCAGGAATTAATTCAATACTAAGGTGAATAAGAATAATGCTCTGCCTTAGCGTTCTTAGCACTATTTAGCGTTATCTACCCTTTCATTTTAATTTTTACTGGGGTGTATATATAGTTAGTTTTTACTGCTTTAGTTTACACAGGATAGACCAACACTGCTTATCAATTATTTGTACAACATCTTTTGAAAACAAATTTCAAAAAAACATTTTAATATCTCCTTTTTCAGGCAAATAATTGGCGTTTAAATTAAAAAAAGCCATTCCGACATTCAAAATTGCGCGATCAACCAGTAATTTCTGTTTTTGGTTTATATATGCGAGTATTCAGTCATGATTCATTCCCCGAACGAGTAACACCTTAGGCGCTCCGTGCCTGCGGTAGTTTTGGCTGAAGAGTGAAATTTGCTTGTGAGATTAATGTTTTGAATTGATGAAAGAAAATTTTTTGGTGTGTGATTATTGCTTTGAACTGAAGAATTGCATGGAGTAAAAGAGGATTGGATTTGAGTCATTATAAACAGAGCCTTTGATTACCGACGTTGGAAAAGGCGTTTGCCGTGCCAAACGGCTAAAAGCACTGCACGCTAGAAACAACGTGGATAAACAATCGTTGCCGGCTGAGGTAAGACTATTTGTCCATTTTTTTAATTGATGCTTATTCATGGGGCGAAATAAAAGAAACCGTAAAGAAGTCTCATTCGAAAAGGATCAAAATGATTATTCGTCATCTTCACCTAAGGAGGAAAAAACTTTGTCAATTTCGACACTGGCTCGGAGCTTTTATGAAATTCTAACTATAGTGAAAGACAATGGAAAAAAGCTTGACGGTATCACGGACCAGTTCAAATCTCTGGAAACCCGGGTCAAATCGCTTGAGGAAGCGCTATCTGGCCAATCGCAGCAATTTTTGACGATCCAGACCCATGTGGTGGCTAATGAGAATGAAATAATAAATGTAAAATCACAGATTAGTGTTGTTACAGCTGAGTCAGTGTTTCTCCGTGAAGAAAATAATCAGTTGAAAAATCGGTTAATGCATTGCGAGTATAGAATGAATGAGAAAAATATAGTGGTTTGGAATGTACCTTGCGATGATAAAGAGGAAGCTAAAGTGATTTTCAAAACTGTTTGTGAAGAAGTACTATGTGTAAACGAGACCCCAGAATTTGATGTTACAGAAGTGAAAAAGGAGCGTAGATATTTTAAAGTTACTGTTCTGTCTAAAGAATAAAAAATAACGATTCTGAAATAGAGTAAAAAACTTAAAGGAAAGACTGTTTGCGGTCATAAAGATATTTATCTTAGTGATGATGCTCCGACGGCAGTGAGAGATATTAGAAAACGGCTGATTGAAAAAAGATCAAAGCTTGCTTATCGTGGTATTCAAGCATGGGTAACAAAATCGGTTCCACCTCTCCTTTGTTTTGATCGGCCAAACGGCCTGCGTGTTTCTTTCTCCGTGAATGACGTGATTCCTGAATTGTCAGTGCCGATACATCCTCGAGGTGTGCATATGCAATGCTAGGCGGGTTGTCATATTTATATTTATATTAATTATTTTAGTTTAATATGGTTTTGAGTTATTACTTTGTTGTGCTTTTACTTCTTTGTTTGTTTTTTTTGTGATAGCATATTTGTATGAATTAATTTTTTATAGTTTTTTTTTATATTATTTTTTTTAAAAATATTTTGTTGATGGAATAATTTAAAAAAAAAAAAAAAATTAGAAAAAGTATTAATGGTATATAGTGTATAGCGCGGTGCGGAGCGTACCGGGTTGTGATTGGAGTTCTTATGGATTGGTCTTGGCTTTCAGTGATACTAGGCCTGGAAACAGTAGTAGTGTTTTTTTGGTTTTTATGAAGATATTTATGTTTCTAAATTAAAAGTTGCGCAGATTAGTCGTACTGAGGGAAAACGACTTGGAATGGAGATTACTTTTGTTTTGTTTTTTTAATTGTTATTTTTTATTATGGTTTGCTGGTCATTTGGGGCATGGTGTGGTTTCTCTTAACGTGGGGTTAATATTTGATAATGGATAGAGACAATCGTGAAATTCCATCATCAAGGTTAAAAGAATTTGAGTGGAATTTTCTTTCATTTCAGTCAATTTTTCAAACTATTGTAGCTGGTGATGATGAAGATACTTCTAGTAATTTTCATATCCCAAAAAATCAATATATATTTATGAATGAGCTGGTAAGAAAAAATGTAAATACAAGTAGGATGTCGTTTTGGAATTGCCGGGGGGTTGGAGGACTGCGCAGGATGTGATTGAAACTTTTTTGTCGGATTCAGATACGGATATATTAGGCAAATGTGAATCTTTTTTAGATGATTTTTCAATTGAAAATATACATGTAAAAGATTACCAATTTTTTCACATCGGTCGGAAAATACAAAAACAAGGGGGTCTAGGTGTTTTGATTAAAAATTGCATACCAGCACGTATAAGGATTGATTTTTTGCCAATGAATATTGAAATGATTTATGAATCTTGTGTAGTTGAATGCTCTTTTCAAAATAATCTGAAGCTTTTAATTTCAGTTATTTACCGTACTCCGTCATCCAGCCAGATAGAATTTAAAAATAATTTTTAAAGTATGTTGGATAAATTAGCTAGTCTTAATACTCCTTATTTAGTTATGGGTGATTTTAATATTGATTTAATGAAACTCCTATCTTCAGATGAGAATAGAATAGATAGAAATATTTTGCAGTTTTTGGAGTGCCCACTATCTTATGGACTAAACCCCGTATGTTTTGTGCCCTCTAGAATAACTGATACATCATTTTCACTAATTGATAATATTTTTTCACGTTATAGTGCTGTTAATACATTTATTATTCCTGATGATTCATCTGACCACTGTATAATTATGTCTGATTTTCTTATAAATTTTCCGCATAATAAAAAAAATCAAACCCAGCGTAGAGATTTTTCACATAAAAATGTGTTAAGGTTAAAAGAAGGGCTTGGTGATGTTGATTGGAGTCCTGTAATTGATGAGAAGGATCCGAACCAATCATTAGATAAATTTTATTATATTATGAATGAAAAGCTTGATCTTTTTTGCCCATATAAAAGCCCGAGAGGAAGGAAACTTACCCCAAAAAAACCTTGGATAAATGAATCACTTTTGAGATCTATTAATGAGAAAAATCGTTTATATAAAATTAGAATAAAATATCCCACGGAAATAAAAATAACGCGTTTTAAAAATTATAAGAATATACTGGTATGGATCCTTAGAGTAATTGAAAGACGTTATTATGAAAATTCTTTTCGAAATTCAGATTCCCCTAGAAAAACTTGGAGTTTGATTACAGATAAAATTGGAAGAAATAAAAAGTTGTTACACCCTGAAGTGTTATTTGATATTAATGGTAAAGAATTTAGAGGACCACAAGCTGTTGCTAAGAAGTTTAGTGAATATTTTGCTAGTATTGGATCATCTGTTGTTTCAGGAGAAATTGACCTTTTTTCCCCAAGGTCGCATAAAAAATATCTACCGCCCACTGAAGATACGAGCATATTTATGGCCCCGGTTACTTTTGCAGAATTTCAAAAGGTCATTAAGAATTTAAAAAATGGCAATTCATTGGGATATGATGAACTTTCAACTAATTTGTTAAAAAATATTGCAGGTGAAATATTTGAACCATTGCTTCATATTTTAAATTTATGTATTTTCTCTGGTACATTTCCTAAAAGATGGAAAATTGCACGTGTAATACCATTGCATAAAAATGGAGATAAATCTGATACAAATAATTATCGTCCTATTGCAATTTTATCACCATTGTCTAAAGTATTGGAAAAAATTTTAAAAGGAAGGATTACTAATTATCTAGATAAAATAAATTTTTTACCAAACATCAGTTTGGATTTAGGGCAGGCCATTCGACGGAACAAGCAGTTGCAGCTCTTGTATTAGAAATAAATGACTGCTTAGATAGTAATTATCATGTATCTACTGTTTTTTATGATGTTAAAAAAGCATTTGACACTTTAAACCATGAAATTCTTTTTGATAAAATGGAAAATTCCGGTATAAGAGGGAAAGGACTAGAAATAATAAGATCATACCTTTATAGACGTAAAATCGTGGTAGATGTTGATGGACATTTGTCTAGTTTAAATGATCTTGAAGATATTGGTGTCCCACAAGGATCGGTATTAGGTCCGCGTTTATTTTTGATGTATATTAATGATATCCCACGATGTTTGCAGGGAAATATTGGTTTTGCAATTTTATTTGCAGATGACCCAGCTGTGTCTGTTAAAGCGAAGGATTCATCGACATTGATTCAAAATCTGTTTAACACTGTTAGTTCAGTTAATCGATGGTTTGTTTCTAATTATTTAGTACCGAATTTTAAGAAGACTGAATTTATGGTTTTCGGTCATTCAAAACGTGCTACTAAAAAAATTTCATGTCAGGAGCTTCAAGTTGGTGAGCATAAAATACGTAGAGTTCAATCGTATCGTTATTTAGGAGTTTTTATTGATCCCCTTTTGTCATTTCAAACTCATATTGATCATTTAAGGGTGAAACTTTCGCAAAATATTGGGTCTATGTATCGTTTGCAACATGTTTTTCCATTTTTAATTTTAAAAATAATTTATCATTCTTTGATTGCTCCTTATTTAAATTATTGCACAATTATTTATTTAAATAATTTTTGGACTCATATAAAACCCCTACAGATCATTCAAAATAAAGCAGTGAGAATACTTGGAAATTTTTTACATCGTCCATCAAAACTTAGAGATGCATCGGAAACTGAAACATTATTTCTTTTCTTGAATTTATTAGATCTGAAACATATAAGAGAACTTAATATATCAATATGGCATTTTAAAATACAAGATCCTAGTAGTTATTTTTATGAAAAATCTCTGTTGATTCTGCCCCCTCCTTCGGCTTTTAGGAGTTCTGGAACATATCGAATTCCCTTTGTTAATTGTGAAAGATCTAGATTTTCAATTAGATACCAAATACAATTTATTTAAAATAAATATAGGCTGAAAGATAGAATTCAAATTGAGTCATTTCGGCAAATATCAGTTCTAAGGAAGAAAATATTAAAATTATGTATTGACCTGTGATGGTGGAATAGAAATTTTATTATTATTATTATTATTTTTTTTGTTTATATTTGTTACCCATGTTGGGATAGCCTTCCATGCCCCACTTGTCCAGCGTTTGTTTTCTTTATGTTTGTTATGTTTTTTGTTTTTTTCTTTAACCAGGTTTTTTTTCTTTCTCTCTTTTGTTATGATGAGGAAATTTTTTTTTTATATTTTTTTTTTTTTTTTTTTTTGTGAGTGTTTTGATTTTTTTTGAGTTTTTTTTTTTTATTATTATTATTAATACCCAATTTTACGAGCTTTGCTCTCTGTTGGGGGTATATGTTTTTTGTTATGTTGATTTATTCAAATAAAATCTTCTTCTTCTTCTATAACTTTATTTCTTTGGTACAAATAACAATGCGTCAGAGACGAAGGGGGAGGGTGGTGCTACTTTTTGATGCAACTTTTTTTTTTTATTAAAGTTATATGAACAGAAGTTGAATTAATATAACGGTCCATTGAACATTATATCATTTATAAAGCAAAAAGTGGGAAAAAGTCCAAGTCAATTACATTCATACTTACCAGCATCAACGATATCCAAATCTTCCCCTGAGTATATCATCTTTTTTGTAGATGTATCAGACCCAATGTGAAAACTTGCTGTGTTATCTGAGGTCTAAAATGAAACCAAACTTTACAAAGACGTGCCACAAATGATAAGACAAAAATAAAGCTGGCATGGTACAAGCAATTTAAGTTTTATTGATACAATACGATTGTTTTCAAACAGTTCGTAGTAAGTGGCAGAAAATTATCTTTTTTGTGTTGTCATGTCATGAATGACTTATCTTGTGTTGTCCTAGCTTTTCTTTTTATGTTGCCAATGACACTTTTTTGTGCCCCTAACTGATATTACACAGTCTAAAATCAGTAAACTTTCCAGAGGACTTTTTTTTACGGGGGGGGGGGGGATTTACCAAAATTAATAAGCGAATTCCGTTCTAATTATTCATGAAAGATGAGCCAAATTGGAACCTACATTAGTTGAAAAACGTTCAGAAATTAAATAAAAAACAATTTTGTTTAACTAAAGTCAGGACCGACACTAAACTTAAAATGAACAGAAATTATTCCGTATATGAAAGAGCCTGTCTCCTCCTTAACGCCCACTCTTTACGCTAAGGTTTGAATCTTTGTCACAACTCTACTTTTTAAAGTAATAAAGAATTTTAGCATAAAGAGCAGGGCGTTGAGGAGGAGACAGGTCCCTTTATATAAGGAATAAATTCTGTTCGCTTTAAGTTTTAGTGTCGCTCCGTACTGTCAGTTAAAAAATAAAAACTTCTTTTTAATTTAATAGATATTCTAAAACTATGTTTGGTTGTGAATTTGGCTAGGCTTTCAATTTTTATGTTTGAATGTAAATACAGAATAGTTACCTGTAATAATCACCAATCTATATCCTCAAAATGATATTTTTTTCCGTATACTATAGGACATGTTTCCGTATCATTTTAAGGTAGTAATGGTGAAACGAAAGAAGTGTGTAATACATATTTTACCCCATTTGGTTAAAAATAAGAAAGTATCAACTACATTAAGCTCAGTTAAAAACCGTTCTAGTGCATCCTACATAATCTTGTGGCAGTGGCGTGAACAAAGCGGGCGGGGGCTTTGGCACCTAGGATTCCCTCCTCCCTTAGATCTTGAAAAATACCTTTTTTCAGTTTATTCATTGATTTTTTTTTATTTAAAGGAAAAAAACTTAAAAAATAAAACGCAATTGCTCCTTCCTTAGATTTTGAAAAATATGTTTGCCCCCCCCCTAGTTTCCGTGAATTGGCAGCACTATCATGTCTATTTTATTTCATTATTTTAATTAATTGTAATAGATACTGACCTACTCCCAAAATAGATATTGGCCTGCTCCCGAAGTTAGGAAACTGTATAGGAAGGAATCTTCGACGCTTCAGCGTAGACCTGATACAATTAAAAAACAAAAATGAATTTGACTTTTAGCAAGGGCTTAAGTTTCTTTGGATCAAAACTTAAATATTATAAACGTCAGCAAATTTCATCTTTCCCTTTATTACTCCTTTTCGAATTAAAATAGATAATCTTAGATTACTCTTGGCTCTTAAACATAAATTGGTTTTAAAATGTACACAAATATATTTTTTATGTTATTTTAGCGAAAGTTGGTGTCTCATTTTTGACCCAAAGTAAAACAAAGTAAAAAAAAACAGCTTTATAATTTGCTTGGGTAAAGCTAGATGGTGTTGGCTATTCTTCTCAAAAATGAGATCGAATTTCTTCTCTCATTAGTCTTCACTCTCTATCCCACAGACATTCTATTAATTAACCCCTGAGAATAAAATTAAAAAACTTAAATCTTTACCGTTATTCCCAACCCTCTCCCGGAAATAACAGTTGAAGCGATAGCCGAACATAGACCACGAGGAATTCCACGGAAGTGGATTTTAAACTTTGACCGCGAATACATCCTACAACAATCGAGAACAACAATAAATAAACCATATGAAGCTCCGGTTTTTCTCCGGTCAAGAGAAGTGATCTCAATACGTGCCGTCAATGTGAACCGTACTTAAGTAAGTAACATCTTTATTTATGTCTTTAGAACTAGTTTAATAATTTTTAGGTAAAGCTAGATATATAATTTTTTATTTTCAGAGACGAACTTGAATTTCCTCTCTCCACTTTTTGCCCCAGAGCTTCTACTATTTAGCATTGATATATGATACTCAGGAAAATTTTCATAATTATTTAATATAGTTTATAGCAGTAATTTTGATTACGGAACCGTTTTTAATGACATATATCATTAGTTATTAAAAATTATAACTCTAATTTTCAGATTTCTTGTTGAATTGTAAGGGAGACGTCAATTTCAGCGGAAATTTAGCGGAAATGACATTTCTTGGGGGTAATCTCACCTAAGTATCAGCTCAGCCGCGTCTCCTCCTAAGCTAGGTACACACGCTTATTCTTTGTCTAATAAAAATCTATATATTCTATCAAACATTATGCTAGTTATTTTGTTACAGGATTTTCTGAAAATGCGCATGCTGTCCCCTCTTTTTAAGAAAGATCATGCTTCCTCATAATATCTTACTTAGATTTATTAAAAAGTAAATTTGGGGAAGCTGAAGGGAAAAGATCCTCATTTCTATACTTTGTTCAAATTCTTGTACTAACTGTAATATTTCAGCATTATTTCTAACTGGTTTTATTTCTATCGTTTTTATTTGTAACTGATACAGTTTCTAATCAATGAAATAATTTCCCAATGATGTTCAGCTTTTTTCGTAGAATATTTTGTATGTATATATTTCACAATTAGCACATCAGCAAAAACTTAAGCGTGTGAAATTTTGTAAAAGGAATGTATAAAAAAGCATTTTTTTTTTAAATGAGTTGCGTTGATTGGTGAACTAGAAGAGGTCCCTAGAGAATTAATTATAGAGATAATATAATTAGAAATAACACCCTATACACCCCTAGTTACGTATAACTATTTCTAGCGATTGAATAAAGGAAATTTTTGAAAATTTAATTTTTTCAGTTGACCCTTTACTGTTAACCCATCTTGATATACGAGGGAAAGATGGTCTTTCACAGAAGCATGTACGCAAACCCTTCAGGAAATTTTAAGGTTTCTACAGTATTTGGTATGGTTTCATATATTATATTCCATATATTTCCCCTATTTTTACCTTGGCTTCATATACAACTAAGCAATATTCTCAAAATATTCAAAAAATTCTCACAAATAAATAATTTTACATACGGTATAAAGTTTCTTTTATATAATTCTATGATACAGTTTTTTGTGGGTAATTTATTCAAGTATTTTGAATTTTTGTTAATCTGTATTCAAATCATTTTCATTGTTTTACTTCAATTTTTTTTTTTAATTTATAAGATGTCTAGTGCATGCGTTTGCGGTGAATTCAACTTTCTAAGAGCTTTTAAAAGTCTGAAACTTTTATTTATTTATAATAAATAAAAGCTCATTTTTATTTATTACAAATTTTAACCAGGTTTCAGATTTCTGTGAGGACACATATGCGTCGTACCATTCCTGTTGACTATTCTGGTAATACGAAAACAGTCTAGCCCCGGAGTGATTCTTAATTGTGCCAACATATACTCAGTAAGACGGTCAACCCTCCCTGGAAGATAGAACGAAAAAGAAAAGAAAGCAAAATCTTGCAATACCACAAGGGAACGGGGATAGATATAAAAACATTTTTTAACTTTGTCATCCACAGAAGAAAACTTTTGTGGACGTTACGATATTAGATTCAAAAGAAAAAATTGAAGTTTCAGGCGTGCGTGTATATTTTTTCTCCAAAACTTGATAGTAAAGCTTGTTAATAAAAACAAAATTCTAGAGATATAAAAGAAGAGGAAAATGCATCTTCATTTTCATTCACAAGATTAGACCGAAATTCAGCAGGAATTTTGACACTAAATATTAATTTTGTGGCACATTTTATTTATAGAAAATTAAATGGCAGAAACGTTGACTATTAACTTGAGCTTTTCAGCTTTTAATTCTTAAGATTCAAACCAACTTTTCAATTGAGAATAATTTACAGTTTTGAAAACAGACCGTCTTTATCAACTGGTAAAAAAAGGATTCCAAATTTTTTAAAATTTAAAGTTTTATGAGAACCAGCACAATATACCAGTGTCACTAGTGATTTAGTACGCACTCCGGTTCCTCATCTAAATAATAATACTAATAAATAAAAAAATAAATAAATAAAATAAAAAAAAACGGAGTAAAATTCCACGATTCGCGGCCGACGGAAACTAATTTTTATAACAAAACGTCAATATTTACGTTTCACACTGAAAATCTATCTTTAAAAACATTAGTCAAATGTAAAATTTATGATATTATTTATGAGGAAAAGGGGACAAAAGAAAATCGATTCAAATAGTGGTGGTACTAGACTGGCATAGGCTATGGTTAATTTTAGAATATGTTTCTCTTAGGAAAGGTCACTGGAACTTTTTATTTGTTTAATAATACAAATGAAGGAATCTAATGAACGGAGACAACGCTTGTCAAGCGAGGCTGTGTTCTGTCACCTTTGCTCTTCGTCCTAGGCTTTTCTAAAAACCTTGTTTAATTTTCGTGCAATAATTGCCCGTCAAATCTTCATTTTTTTTTTTAACAATGTTTATTTAGATCTATTTTTTTGAAAATGTTCCTAATATTTTTGTTTTCAAACACTTCAGTTCAGGCAGTTCAAGCAGCTTTATTTTTTGTGAGAGGTAGGGGCTTTAGTGTAAGATTAAATTAAAAAAAAAAAGTTTTTTTTTAACTGAAAGTAAGGACCAACATTAAAACTTAAAACGCAGAGAAATTATTCGGTATATGAAAGCGGCTGTCCCCTCCTTAACGCCTCGCTCTTTTCGCTAAAATTTTTTATTGTTTTAAAAAATAGAGTTGTGAGAAAGAGTCTAATTTTAGCGTAAAGAGCGAGGCGTTGAGGAAGGGACAGCCCCTTTCATATACGGAATAATTTCTGTTCGTTTTAAGTTTTAATGTTGCTCCTTACTTTCAGTTGAAAAAACTTGTTTTTTTTTAATTTAGTTTTTGAACGTTTTTGAATTGATGCAGATTTTGATTTTGGCTCACCGTACATGAATAACAAAATTTGTTTATTAATTTTACTTTTATTGGGCTAAATGGCTTTCTCGAAAGTTGTTTAATTTTATTTACGAACGTTTTTATTAGTAATAAATATACGCGACTTACGAATTAACTTAAGCAACGAACTTCTATACTCATATATTTTTAATACGTATATTAGGAAGTTCGCCCCCAAGTCAAAACCTCGCTCTTTACGCTAAAGTTCGAATTTTATTCCAATTCTTTAAAAATGACCCCTTAATCACAAAGGCCGTTAATTAGAATTAATAGCTCTTATGGAAGTACTAAAAATCTTTGGCTTAAGGAGCGAGGTATTGACTAAGGGGCGAACCCAATTATATACTTAATAATTTCTGTTCGTTTTAAGTTTGGTGTTGCTCCTTACTTTCAGTTGAAAAACTTGTTTTTTTATTTAATTTCTGTACGTTTTTTAAAATAATGCTGGAAAATCCGGCGCCCCCTTCATAGCAATGTCCCTTCCCCCATGGAAAGATCCTCCCACAAAACCCTCGACCCCCCCCCGCCCACAACCAGAAAAAAACCCCCCTGAAAGCGTCTGTATACTTCCCAATAACCAATACTATATGTAAACATTGGGTAAAGTTCATAACTTTCAGCCCTCTCCCCGGGGACTTTGGGGGATTAAGTCATCCTAAAAGACATATTTATTATATTTTCGACCATGCTGAACAAAATGGCTATCTAAAAATTTTGATTGGGTGACTTTGGGAAAAAATGAGCGTGGGAGGGGGCCTGGTAACCCTCCAATTTTTTGGTAACTTAAAAATGGCACTAGAACTTTTAACTTCCGTTCGAATGAGCCCTCCCATGATATTCTGGGACCACTAGGTCAATACGATCACCCCTGGAAAAAAAAACAAAAAATAAACACGCATCCCTGATCTTTCTTCTGGCAAAAAATATCAAAATTTCACATTTTTGCAGATAGGAGCTTGAGACCTCTACAGTAGGGTTCTCTGAAACTTTGAATCTGATGGTGTAATTTTCATTAAGGTTCTATGACATTTAGGGGGTGTTTCCCTCTTTTTCGAAAATCAGGCAAATTTTCTAAGACGCTTAATTTTTGATGGGTAAAACTAAACTTGATGAAAATTTGAAATCAGCATTAAAATTTGATATTTGATGTATCTATTGGTATCAAAATTTCTGTCGGTTACTATTGGGCCGCGTCGCTCCTTACTTACAGTTCGCTACCATGAACTGTTTGAAAAAGTCAAAATGCTGAGTATGATACAATTTACGAAGACCACGCTGCCTTTTCATCATACATGAACCAATAAGGCTCCATTGAAAGACAATTTTCCTTCAAAAACAGACAAGACTGGGATATTTTGTCCTTGGCAATAGAAGAAAAAAAAAGAAAGAAAAACGTCATCAATCGCGTTAGAACGTCTTCACTTCAGGAAAGCTTATATACGAGTATTAAGACTGTTTAAACGAAACTGAGAGAGGAAATTAGTAGGCTTCTCGTTCAAACTACCGCGTACTAAAAAAAAATTTCTTTTCTTTCGAGATTGTCTATTTACAACTTAAGAGTCTAAACAGACTGCCAAAATTCAACATTTTGTTAATCAATTGTTTTTCTATATATCTGGAAGGAACAAGTTTAAAAAGAAGAAATTAGTGATATGAACCTACATGGATTGTCGAAAACTATTTACGTCTTGACATTTTACCACAAATAAATATTGTATTACCTCCATGGGCAAGGCCGTACCCAGGGGGGGGGGGGTGTTTAGGGGGGTTTGTACCCCCCCCCCGAAATATTTGTCTGGCTCGTAAAAACGTAACATAAATGAATATAAACAAATTTTGTATGCGGTTTTTGAGGTTTTTTTTGTATAACTTCCAACCCCCGAAATTTTTTTGAGTAGAACCCCCTCCAAAAAAAAACCTGGGTACGGCCTTGTCCATGGGACCGTGACATTAGTTCTGAATTAATGAACACTAAAACATATCTTAAACAGAAAATTTATTTTAGTCAACTGATAAATTACACATCTGAAAGGAATGAATTTAAAGGAAAGAATTCATTGATGAACATTTGTTGCATATTAGACTAACAAGACTAATTGCGAAAACAAGAGCTCTTGGAAATCTTGGACTTTTTGCTCTGAATAGGTCTTTTCTTCTTCGCCACATGCTTCTGAACAGGCTTTTTATTACCACATATAGCTATAGTATTATTTTCGGTAGGGTTCGTCTCAGGGGCTGATAGCTTATTACTTGAAGAGGGTGTAACTTGGTCAGCAGAAGTAAAAGCGATAATATTGCAGTTTGACTCTTGCGAAATTTCTTTATCAAGATCACTTATTTCTTCTTCATCCAGATCAAAAGAAATCATCCAACTATCTAAAGCGAGATCCATAAAGCGCAGTATATTTTTTTTTCGCTAGAAAGAAGGTTAGGTGTTTCCAGGAGACTTTCCAGTTCGGTAATGATGTGTTTATTTTGCTCAGCAAAATTCTTTCCTGCACATGTCAATAACTTGCATGACCTAGCTATAGGGGAATCTTGTCGAGATTTAATCATTATTTCAATTACCTCCTTACCGTCCGAAGCAGAAATAAGACCTTCTTTCAAAAGAGTACCAAAAAACTCAGAATCATTCATGTTTAACAATGGTTTTGGCTCCTCTCCAATTTTTACAGTGTGGTATGTCTTGTTTAATGATCCTAGATAGGCTTCCAAGTCAAACTGTTTCACTTTTTGGGTTTGTATCCTTAGAGATTTAAGCAGATTAGAAAATATATTAGCATCTTCGCCACTTTTGGCCCCCATACTGCATATAATCTTTATAGATTCCTCCAGATCTTCTTTCCCAAATTGCGATACAAGTTCACAAATCTTGGCTGAGAAGCGTTCATAAGATGCATTAGTAATCTCGCTCAAGAAGCTCTTAAGATCAATTTTCCATTTTTTTTCAGATTTTGGAGATAATGGAGCACTACTGCTGATCTTTTTCAAAATATCTGGATTTTCATTCTTATGAGCACCAGATTTGGCCTCTTCTATAGACGAATGATTTGGGACTTCTGACGTTACAATGATATCATTTTGGCTTAGATCAATATTCCACTTGCATACAACAAGATTGATCAAACCCTCGACTCGAAATTTATCTCGTGGTAGTTGAGAATCTTTTTCATATTTTTGAATGCGAAGAAGTTGTTGTTTAATGTACTCAGAGAACTGTTTTCCAGCATGTTCAATGAATATACACGCCTTTCGAATCGCAACATTTTGCTTCATATCAATTAGATGCTTGGCAATGGCTCTGCCGAATTCATTGCAAATGAGGTTCTCCTTCACAATATTGCCGTAAAATCTCACAATATTTTCTTCAAAATTACTCATTAGTAATTCATGAGATGCCTTTTGCTCTTCAATAGTTTTCTCCTCACTCATTTTCTTTTTGTTAGCCTCCATTGTTACCTGTCTTTTACTTTTCTGACCAAGATATCTAAGGTATACAGCCTCTAAGCATCCATCAAACTGCTTTGCTGTCTTAGCATCATTTCTTATGGATTTGAGAAGGTCAATAAAGATTATTTCATTAGCGAGCGTTGTGCATTGTATGCCTTCAGTCGTTATAACTTCTATTGCGTCTTCAAAGTCCTCTTTACACAACTGCTCACAGATTTCTATGACTTGGGCTGAATATTTATCGAAATTTTGTGCATTAATTGTATTGTTATAGCGAATTAGTAAGATTTTCCAGTCACTAGTTGGTGGCGTTTCTTTGCTCATGGGACACTGGTTTACATCCTTTCGCTTTCGAGTTGGTATCCATGCATTATCTTGTTTTGTCGTAAACTTGCTGGGAATTTGAGTAGAGATAGTAATTCTTCTAGGAGGAGTAGTTAATTGCTGATAACCGTCTACTAGTAAGTTCGCAGATGTAGAACTTACTCTTGCAAATGCTACTTTTTCATTCTTAACTTGATAAGACATCTGTCTGTAGTAATTGTCATAGTTGCTCCCACGACACACAGTTTCTGGTGGACTTGATTGGTTTACATCCTTTCGCCTTTGAGGTGGTATCCATGCATTATCTTGTTTTGCCGTAAACTTACTGGGAATTTTCGTAGACATAGTACTTGTTCTAGGAGGAATAGTATACTTCTGAACTTGATAAGACATCTTTCTATAATAACTGTCGCAGTTTGGGCCATCATCTTATATGGCAAAAGTGACGTCATGACCCCCCACTGTTATGATGTTTGTAATTGAAAATGACGTCATGATTTTCTCATTTTATTTTATCAGATTAATTATTGTTGGGCCTGCACTATGATGGGAATGTCCCATTTTGTGATCATTTCAATTGAAAATGAAATCACTCTACTTGCACTGCTGTGATGTTTTTACAATCTTAAATAGTATCAGGCTAACTGTGCTACTATTATGTGGCCGTAGTAAAGTCCAAGGCAAAAAAAAATTATTTTCTGCCACAATTTTCTAAGCAGGTGCATACGGTAACGGAAGGATGTCTTCGGTTTTCTTAAACGTTGTGGATGTTTGGAACTCCTAAAAGATAATGCAATCGCCCGAAAGTAAAATTATATAAGTTATTGGCTACAGGGCGTCAATTCATGAAAATGTGGGATTTTCGACACTAAATATTAATTTTGCTGGACATTTTATTTATAGAAAATTAAATGGTAGAAACGTTGACAATTAGCTTGAGCTTTTCAGCTTTTAAATTTGAAGATTCAAACCAACTTTTCAATTGAGAATAATTTACAGTTTTGAAAATAGACCGTCTTTATCAACTGGTAAAAAAAAAGGATTCCAAATTTTGAAAAAAGGAGAAAAAGCACAATATACCAGTTTCACTAGTGATTTAGGACACCCTTAGGTTCCTCATCTAAATAATAA
This sequence comes from Artemia sp. Qi Xiang Cuo, assembly GCF_049724085.1. NCBI lineage: Eukaryota > Metazoa > Arthropoda > Branchiopoda > Anostraca > Artemiidae > Artemia > Artemia sp. Qi Xiang Cuo. The sequence continues at coordinate 24,056,398 of NC_142814.1, read as the reverse complement.
TACTAATAAATAATAATATAAAAAAACAAAACAAAAAAAAACGGAGTAAAATTCTACGATTGGTGGCCTACGGAAACTAATTTTTATAACAAAACGTCGATCTTTACGTTTCACACTGAAAATCTATCTTTAAAAACATTAGTCAACTGTAAAAGTTATGATATTATTTATGAGGAAAAGGGGACAATTGAAAATCGATTCAAATAGTGGTGGTACAAAACTGTCATAGGCTATGGTTAATTTTAGAATATGTTTCTGTTAGGAAAGGTCACTGAAACTTTTTATTTGTTTAATAATACAAATGAAGGAATCTAATGAACGGAGACAACACTTGTCAAGCGAGGCTGTGTTCTGTCACCTTTGCTCTTCGTCCTAGGCTTTTCTAAAAACCTTGTTTAATATTCGTGCAATAATTGCCCGTCAAATCTTCATTTTTTTTTAAGTGTTTATTTAGATCTATTTTTTTGAAAATGTTCCTAATATTTCTGTTTTCAAGCACTTCAGTTCAGGCAGTTCAGGAAGCTTTATTCTTTGTGAGAGGTAGGGGCTTTTATGTGAGATTAAATAAAAAAAAATAAAAATAATTTTTTAAATGAAAGTGAGGAGCAACATTAATACGGAATACTCTCATATACGGAATAATTTTGTGTTCGTTTTAAGTTTTAATGTTGCTCCTTACTTTCAGTTAAAAATCATGTTTTTTTATTTAATTTTTGAACGTTTTTGAATTAATGCAGGCTTTGATTTTGGCTCACCGTACATAAATAAGCCGCCGCGGAGGGGCTGCCCCCTCCGTGTTGAGGAGGGGGCAGCCCCTTTCATATACGGAATAATTTCTGTTCGTTTTAAGTTTTAACGTCGTTCCTTACTTTCACTTAAAAAAAACTTTGTTTTTTTTTATTTAGTTTTTGAAAGTTTTTGAATTAATACAGATTTTGATTTTGGCTCACCATAAATGAATAATTAAAAAAAAATTGTATATTAATTTTACTTTTACTTGGTTAAATGGCTTTCTCGAAAGTTGTTTAATTTTTTTTACGAACGTTTTTATTAGTAATAAATATACGTTACTTTATTACTTACGAATTAACTTACGTAACGAACTTCTATATTCATATATTTTTAATACATATATTAGGAAGTTCGCCCCCTAGTCAATACCTCACTCTTTATGCTAAAGTTCGAATTTTGTTCCAATTCTTTAAAAATGACCCCTTAATCACAAAGGCCGTTAATTAGAATAAATAGCTCTTATGAAAGTACCAAACAATCTTTGGCTTAAAGAGCGTGGTACTGACTAAGGGGCGAACCCAATTATATACTTAATAATTTTTGTTCGTTTTAAGTTTTGGTGTTGCTCCTTACTTTCAGTTGAAAAACCAGTTTTTTCCATTTAATTTCTGAACATTTTTTTAAAAATAATGCTGGGGAATCCGGCGCCCCCTTCATAGCAATGTCTCTTTCCCCATGAAAACTTTCTCCAAGGAAAGATCCTCCCACATAACCCCCGAACCCCCCTCCCCCACTACAGGAAAAAATCCCCCCTGAAAACGTATATATACTTCCCAGTAACCAATACCATATGTAAACATTGGGTAAAGTTCATAACTTTCACCCGTCCCCCCGGGGACTTTGGGGGATTAAGTCATCCTAAAAGACATATTTATTATATTTTCGACCATGCTGAACAAAATGACTATCTCAAAATTTTGATCGGGTGACTTTGGGAAAACAATGAGCGTGGGAGGGGGCCTAGTTACCCTCCATTTTTTTGTCACTTAAAAAGGGCACTAGAACTTTTAAATTCCGTTTGAATGAGCCCTTCCATGATATTCTAGAACCAATGGGTCAATACGATCACCCCTGGAAAAAAAAAATAAATAAAAAAAATAAACACGCATCCCTGATCTTTCTTCTGGCAAAAAATATCAAAATTTCACATTTTTGCAGATAGGAGCTTGAAACCTCTATAGCAGGGTTCTCTGATACGCTGAATCTGATGGTGTGATTTTCATTAAAGTTCTATGAAATTTAGGGGGTGTTTCCCTCTTTTTCGAAAATCAGGCAAATTTTATCAGGCGCGTAACTTTTGATGAGTAAAACTAAACTTGATGAAAATCTGAAATCAGCATTAAAATCTGATTATTTTGATGTATCTATTGGTATCAAAATTTCTTTCGGTTACTATTGAGCCGGGTCGCCCCTTACTTACACTTCGTTACCATGAACTGTTTGAAAAAGTCAAAATGCTGAGTATGATACAATTTACGAAGACCACGCTGCCTTTTCATCATACATGAACCAATAAGGCTCCATTGAAAGACAATTTTCCTTCAAAAACAGACAAGACTGGGATATTTTATCCTTGGCAATAAAAGAAAAAAAATAGAAAAACGTCATCAAAAGCGTTGGAACGTCGTTCACTTCAGGAAAGCTTATCTAAGAGTACTAAGACTGATAAAACCAAACAGAGAAAATTATTAGGCTTCTCATTCAAACTACCGCGTACTAAAAAAATTTTTCTTTTCTTTCGAGATTGTCTATTTACAACTTAAGAGTCTAAACAGACTGCCAAAATTCAACATTTTGTTAATCAATTGTTTTTCTATATATCTGGAAGGAACAAGTTTAAAAGGAAGAAATTAGTGATATGAACCTAAATGGATTGTCGAAAACTATTTTCGTCTTGACATTTCACCACAAATAAATATTGTACTACCTCCATGGGCAAGGCCGTACCCAGAGGGGGTGGTTTGGGGGGTTTTTTCCCCCCCCCCCCCGAAATGTTTGTCTGGCTCGTAAAACGTAACATAAATGAATATAAACAAATTATGTATGCGTTTTTTGAGCTTTTTTTGTGTAACCTCCAACCCCCCAAATTTTTTTTTGAGTAGAATCCCCTCCAAAAAAAATCCTGAGTACGGCCTTGTCCATGGAACTGTGACATTAGTTCTGAATTAATGAACACTAAAACATATCTTAAACAGAAAATTTATTTTAGTCATGACCCCCACTGTTATGATGTTTGTAATTGAAAATGACGTCATGAGTTTCTCATTTTATTTTATTGGGTTAATTATTGCTGGGCCTGCAATATGTTGACAATGTCCCATTTTGTGATCATTTCAATTGAAAATGAAGTCACTCTACTTGCACTGCTGTGATGTTTTTACAATCTTAAATGGTATCAGGCTAACTGTGCTACTATTATGTGGTCGTAATATAATATTATATAATCTAATCTTTTATAGTATCAGATGATTTCTGATGATTTTTCAGATGAAGTCACATGATTTTCTTTTAAGTCCAAGGCAAAAAAAAATTAATTTTCAGCCATAATTTTCTAAGCAGGTGCATACGGTAAGGGAAGGATGTCTTCGGTTTTCTTAAATGTTGTGGAGGTTTGGACTCCTAGAAGATAATGCAATCACCCAAAAGTAAAATCATAAAAGTTATACAGGGCGTCAATTCATGAAAATTTGGGAAGGAGGCAATACGGATTTTTACAAAATGGAAATGGGAATTTTTTAATTTTTTTATTTTTTATTGAGAGTTCAAAAAAGATGTATTAACAAGGAAAATAGCAAAAAAACATTCATCTGGGGGAAGATAGTCCCCCTCTTATCTCAAAGTCCCCTACTTGAAGCTATTGATTGGGTATAATGAAACTTTTGGAGTTTCTAAAATGAATCAATTGAAAATAATTATCTGAGCCGAATTTTCTTGTCTAATTAAATTAACTAAGAAAACTAAGTTAATTACTGACGAAATCGGAAGAGTTAAGATTTATTAGCATATTTGGCTATCCAATGGAAAGCTCAAATACAAAAAAGCTATAGAACAAAAAAAAATTATCTAGTTGTGATTTTTTCTTTAATCGCTTTTTTCTTCGTTGTAGAGAATGTTCTCACCACTTTGTTACTAAATGTTTAAGCAAAGCCAAATCCAGAATACACTAAATCTATGGGGTTTAATCGAGGGTGTCATTTGCGCTTTACTAATAGCAATTAGTATTTCGAGCACTGTATTTCTTATTTTTGCAATATCAACAATAACACAATAACAAAACAATATTACAAGCTTAATTTATGTTTATAAAAAAGAGCCGCCACACATGGAAATGGGACTACCCCCCTCCCCCTTGTCAACCTTCTAAAAGGATTTGATACTTTCTATGCTTTACTTAAAGCGATATATATCTCGAACAGTGAGGTTTTTATTTGTCGAAGCATCAAAAACAGCAAAAAGAGCACCACGATGACAGTCAAAATGTTTAAAACATTACAAAATTGTATGAAATTCTTAACATTTATATGAAATGGATAATTAAATCTGCTGTTCTCAATTTAATCTTACTATTTAAAAAAAACTTGTTTGTCAAAAGTTTGTCTTTTGACTCTATCTTACTGAAACATATAGAGAAATGATGCACAGACAAACCTTTAAATTGTCATTCAATTTTTGAACCAATCTGTATAATTTATTTAAGTAGTATTTTGGACTGACGAATCAATAAATGATTCAATGAATGATTTTCTATAAGATTGAAAGAAATGTCTTCAAAAGAAAAAATATAACAATAAAAATTAATTGTATGCGAAATCCATAAGACTAGATTGATAGTTTAGAATATAATGATTGAAATTCCTGGAAGTCTCAGCACCTTTGGTGTTTTCAATATTACGATTTTTTACTGTTTTTACAATTTTTTTTCATTATACAAAAATAATTTTTGCTTCAGAGAAGCCCCAAATGATGTTATCGCGTTCACAGGGATTGAAGGGGTTGTATTCTCGTTTTTATTTGTGATAATTACTGTTCGTTTAAAGTTTCACCTGATGATCCATTTTAGTTTCGGTGCATTTTGGTTTCTATTTATTCATACTAATTTCTGTTTGTTGTGAGCATGAACTAATAAATTAATTTTTTTCTCATTAATCTTTATATGATTCTTTACTTCATTTTTTTCAAATATAGTATTATGTTTAAAACATCGTTTTATCAAGATATGGCAATTTCCTTTGAAACGACCGCTAAAACAGTTCTCTATGATGCTTCAGTGCCCTACTAGTGGTAACGAAAAAGAAAAAGAAAAAAAAGAGGATACGTCAAGATATCTAACCATGCAAGAAAGTTATTTTCCTTGTTGTTCAGACCAGGGACTGAAAGTTTCCTGTGTAAAGTGGTCAGCAATGGTAATTCAAATGGTGTACTTTTTGTTTCGGTCCAACGCCATTTCCAAGGGTTTTTGGGCTAATTTTTGAAATTCCCATAAATAAGTTTTCAAAATAAAATTTTAATATTAACATAATTGAGATAACAGCTATCCTTCTTGAATCAGCAACAAATAATTTTTTTTTTCTCACTAGCCATTATTTAAAACGCACTTTTAAAAATGTTTTAGTTACTATGAACCTTGGTTTGTTCTTTTGGAAAAATTTTCGACTTTTGGAAATATTTTCTTAAAAATTAATATGTGAATTAGCATACGGTATTGTATTTAAGCGCTGTCCTGCCAATGAACCTTCATTTGGTGCCCGTAAAGACTTTACCCACCAACTGAGCCCCTAGGTTTCAGGTAAATTGTCTCTGACCATTGTCCATCTCTTTTCTCTAGCCATTCCACTTATTGTCTTCGTAATTCTTGTAATTTTCTAACTCATTTGAATTGATCAGTCAAATAAAGTTCCGGTTCCCAAACTGCTTCTCATTCTGCCAGGATTATTTGCTTCAGTCAGAAGAGAAGTATCGCTCATTTGGTGTCTTCAATTGAACTATATTTTTGATCTGAGGATAATTTTTTTTATTAACGCTTCTGTGTTAGTGTCTCTGGGTCATGTTAGAATTGCGTGTTTTATTGTTAATTGAGCATGATATTTGGCTCTCTCTCGACTTTTGGACGATAATCACTTGAGTGTGGCTGCTCACTCACTTTCTTTTTAGTTTGAGGCTTGATTTTCAGGGTTTTTTTTTGGTGGGGGGGGGGGGGGTAATTCCTCCCTAAATTCCCAGCCATAGAGTCTTGCCAGGGGTGTATGACGTTGTATGCGCTCTCATTGTTTGCAGCTTGTTTTGCAGCTTGTTATGTTTTTTTTTATTTGTATGTGAGTAAATATCTGCCTATCTATCTAATTACTGAATTTAGAAAACCCACATTTTAATGGAAACTTTTTTTCAAGTCGAAAAGCATAGTTAATAAAAAGGGGACTCACAACTGCAATTTTGGTATATCGACGAGTGTCGAATCTTCACAGTTAATAAGGGCCCCGAGGAGCAACTACCAACCACGATGAGGATCGAATTACGTCTCTAGTCCCAAACTGTGGGAAATTTTACCCGAATTATGTGGACAATTTCAAGCAGTCAAAGTCTTTTTGAAAGCCTATGTGAAAGTTGGGCTGCTAAAGCATTCTACACAAGCATTTATATTCTCAAATAGTATTTCTCTTTTCAAAAAATTGGGCGTCGGACCTCCAAGTACTCAAACAAGGCCCTCTGTCGGATAAGGAAGTTGTAACTAAAACTTAACTGAGTCTTTGCCGTTATTACATGCTTTAAACATAATCAAGATATAGATATATCTTGCTTTGTGGATCTAGCTTTATAAGGTAATTCTTTCTCAGATAATAGTTTACACAAAATAAGAACCAAAAAATTTTATATTTTCCACAGAGAAAAGTGATGTGAAAAAATAGGCAAATGAGCTAAAAATAAAAAGCTAAACCAATTAGGAATCAAGCAGAAGATTTTAGTATAAAATTTAGATCAACAATTGGATAAGTTACCCTAACGGAGGGGGAAAGATAAACGCGAAAATAATTGCATAGAAATCTATACGAGCGTAATGTTTCTCACAACAGATATAAGAACGCATTGTTTCTCACAATATCAATATAACGTAAGCTTCTAAAGCTAAACTCATAACTCTTACTCCGTGCTCTTTACTCAGAGGTTTAGCTTTTGCACATTAAACGTTTGAGAAGACGGGCTGATTTCGGTTTATTTGCTGCTGGAAGTTTCCCAAATTCGCACATAATCAACTTTTTATCACACTGTTTTGCTTTTAAAAAGTGACATTTTTGGTAAAGACACGGATGTGTCAGTAGATGGAAAGTCAGGGCTCAAAGCTCCTTTTTATACTTGTCCGAAGATCTCTCAAACAAGATTTTTAAAAAGGTGGGCCTAAAGTGCACTTTAGCTGGTACGCAACTATTCAATATTGGCCCTTAGTTTCTCTAATTGTAGAATTTTTTTCACAGTAAATTTTGATTCTTTAAAAAACTTATTAATCGAAAACACGACTTAGGTGATCACTTTGAGAGAGGATTTCCTGCATCACTGAGGGATGCACAGTACACATTCACGTTACACTACAATGTATATTTCAGTATGGTATTTTTCAGTTTTTTTGTGTTTTTTTTGTAACCTTTGTGGGCTTCATATATGACCTGGATTTCTGCACAGCTATTAGCACGTTGCACGAAGTCTGCACTTAAGGAGAGCTTTTTAGTAATTCAAATATGGCCACTTGATTTAGTTGTCTAATTTCTTAATCTTATCACCAGAAAAAAGGACGGGCCTTTATATTCTGTTGAACTTTCATTCAACTGCGTCACTGAAGAACCGTCTAAGTAAAACTTTTCGAAAAGGTAAGTACCACAAGATACTTTTGCGTAAATTTTCACTGAAGATTGAAAAGGTGCAGCCATATTTCCAGCTACTTCAAAAATACGGTTGCACTGTCACTTGGAAGTTTTAGCCTTAAAACTGAACTTAAAGTTGGCAACTTACTAAAAAAAACTTCAACTTCCTAAATTTGAAATTTTTTAAGTTCGAAGTCGACTATTTTGCTTTTGAAAAATTTATAGCAAGTTCATATAAACTCTACTATGGAACCATAAGCTGCTTCCTCTGTCCTTATCCTTAGAATGGACACCCTATAAGCACAGCTTATAGTGGTATCATGACTAAGTTTTCACAAGTTTGCTAAGCAAAACCGAGACTAAGAGCAGTGCTGAACGGTAACCTTGAGGATTGGCACCCTTTCAGGAAATTATAGCCTATCAAATGACACTTGACACAGCAGTGTAGTTAATTTTGCATGTTCAAGAGGTCCTAAAACAGGATGGGAATAAATCATAAGAAAAGATCTATAATAATTACGAAATTCTTGAGAGGTAGTAAAGAATGAAGCTTATAGCAGATTGTGATGATAGCAGAAACTGCTGTTTGCTTATAGCAGAAACTGCAGAAACTTATAGCAGAAAATGCACAGCTATTAAATTCTCCAAGAGACTTTTGAAGTTCGTGCTCGAAAATAGGTACCCTAGTTGATTTACAATAAAACTGAAAAAAAAATAATAATGATAAAATGTTTACCATAAACTTAGAAAAATTTGGATCAGATAGTTTTAGAATTTTATATTTTTTTTTTCAATTTTATTGTAAAACAACTAGGGTACCTATTTTCGAGCACGAACTTCAAAAGGCTTTTGGAGAATTTAATAGCTGTGCACTTTCTGGAGTTTCTGCTATCATCCCAATCTGCTATAATTTTCATTCTTTACTAAGTCTCAGGAATTTCGTAATTATTATAGATCTTTTCTTACGATTTATTCCCATCCTGCTTCAAGACCTCTTGAACATGCAAAATCAACTACACTGCTGTGTCAAGTGTCATTTAATAGGCTATAATTCCTCAAAGAGTGAAATCCTGGTTTGAAATCCCCCATCCGAAGCTTTTGACCGACTCGTAAAACAGTAACACAGGTACATATAAACAAACTTTTGACGTGTTTCGTGAAATTAGAAAATTTGGATCAGATAGTTTTCAGTTAATACTACTGAATTTCTGAAGACTTTTTTGGGCTAAATTAGTTGTTTTTTTTTTTTTTTAGACGGTCGAGTGAATGTAGACCGAAAACAAAATTTTCATTATAATTTTTTTTCGGGCGCTCATAACCACTGTTATGTTAAAAGTCAGTGACGTTTTCGTTCTTATGAAGTACTTAAGCTTTGCTCTTTGGCTCACTATTGCCGCCAGCATTGCCAGCGTCTTATTTCTTTAATAGAAAAAGCCTGAAATTCATGAGGCTATCAAAGTGCGTATTTTCTTGCCAGTACTATTCTTCTGTTACTGCATATTCTTGCTAGTATAGGCTGCTAAAAATATTGGTTAATTCCCCCTTTCTGAAATCTGGAATACTCTATGTAAAGCTGTGCTTTTTAAATGGAAATTGGATTTTTTGTTTTATTGCGACAAGCCCATGATTTTCTTCTGTGTTGAATAAAATAAAAATAAAAATGACTTATTTTACATATAAAAAAAACTCATTTTACTGCTATTTACACTTTAGTAAGTAGTATATGCCCTTTCATACTTTTCAGAATTATTAAATATCAAATGTTTTTTGAGCTATCTGGGTAGTGTTCTAAATACTTTTGTCGGTATTTTATAAAATGAATTTATGCGGCAAGATTTTCAAAATAGTTTCCTAATCTGCCTAATAGTTTCCAAGCGTACCAATAATATCAGATAACTTGTTGATGATGTTGAGGGTGTTATTGTTGATGAATGCCTTAGTTCTAAAAATCATAGATGAGAAAGTTAAAGAATATATTCTTAAATTATGTGATGAGATTAATTTATTTCTCTTTAGTCCACCCGTATTTGGTTTATTGTGGGATAGGGTCTACTACGTTTAGAGTTAACTTGAATCAAATACGCGTGATGCAGAACATGGTACTCTTAGTATTTACTGGAGAGTGTAAAGGAACATCAGTCATATCTCAATATGTACAGTTAAGTATTATCCCTCAGTCAGGTCTAGGACATTTTTATCATGCATTATTCATGTTTAAGTATTATTCTATTATTAGTTCTTAAGTGTTTCCTAAATTTATCTACTTCTGCTGATGAAATACACAATTATCCAACACGATATTCTAATCTTTATTTTCAATACGTCGTATTGGGCAAATATTTTGAATAATTTGCCCGAGTTTTTAAAAAGTCGGCAAATGTGTGTGATTTCCGTAGAGATCTTAAAACAGTTTGTTTCCGGTTGTATAAATTTTAGAGGAATAGTTAAATTGAATTTCATTCGCTCTCGAGTTCCCACCAAAAGGAAAAAAAATAATGGAAATAAATTAATCTTTTGTTGGAAGAAAACGGTTTTTTTGGGTTGTTACCAGGTGGAATGAGTTGTTGTTTGGAAAAAATGTTGTGACCAGGGCAAGTGCAGATTTTTTTTTTTTTCTTTCTCTCTTTTCTTCTCCTTTCTAAGTTTTATTTTTATGTTTCGGGGGTTACTCCAAGCAAGCGAAGCTTAAGGAGGGTTAATTGTTTTGTTTTATTGCTTTTTTGTGCTTTCTTTGTTGTTTTTTTTTGTGTTGTTTGCTTTCTTGGATAAACCCAGTTATTAAATTATAAACTGAAATTAAATGAATTTAAACTGAATTTAATTTCAGTTGAAATTAAACTGAGATTTTTTTGCCGAGTAAAACTCGGCAAAAAAAATCCGATAAAAACAGGTAACCATAGTCTTTTGTGACTAGTGGCACCTCCAGTTTCAGAATTATTTTAAATAAAAATCGGAAAAAAAGGATACAGACTTACTTCAATTTTCATTAGGGTCACTTGCGTTTCCTCTCCCGGGAACATTGTTCCCGGGAGCAAGCGAAGCTTAAGGAGGGTTAATTGTTTTGTTTTATTGCTTTTTTGTGCTTTTTTTTTTTTTTATTGTTTGCTTTCTTGGATAAACCCCCTTATTAAATTACAAACTGAAATTAAATGAAGCTAAACTGAACTTAATTTCAGTTGAAATTAAACTGAAACTTTTTTGCCGAGTAATATTCGGCAAAAAAGTCCGATAAAAACAGGTAACCACAATCTTTTATGACTAGTGGCACATCCAGTTTCAGATTTATTTTAAATAAAAATCGGAAAAGAAGTATACAGACTTACTTCAATTTTCATAGGGTCACTTGCGTTTCCTCTCCCGGGAACATTGTTCCCAGGAGCAAGCGAAGCTTAAGGAGGGTTAATTGTTTTATTTTATTGCTTTTTTGTGGTTTCTTTATGTTTTTTTTATTGTTTGCTTTCTTGGATAAACCCCCTTATTAAATTACAAACTGAATTTAAATGAAGCTAAACTGAACTTAATTTCAGTTGAAATTAAACTGAAACTTTTTTGCCGAGTAAAACTCGGCGAAAAAATCCGATAAAAACAGGTAACCACAGTCTTTTATGACTAGTGGCACATCCAGTTTCAGAATTATTTTAAATAAAAATTGGAAAAAAAGTATACAGACTTACTTCAATTTTCATAGGGTCACTTGCGTTTCCTCTCCCGGGAACATTGTTCCCGGGATTTTTTTCGTTTTCTTACTCACTTTTCTTCTCCTTTCTCAATTTTATTTCTATGTTTCAGGGGTTATTCCAAGCAAGCGAAGCTTAACGAGGGTTAATTGTTTTGTTTTATTGCTTTTTTGTGCTTCCTTTATGTTTTTTTTATTGTTTGCTTTCTTGGATAAACCCCATTATTAAATTACAAACTGAAATTAAATGAAGCTAAACTGAACTTAATTTCAGTTGAAATTAAACTGAAACTTTTTTGCCGAGCAATATTCGGCAAAAAAAATCCGATAAAAACAGGTAACCACAGTCTTTTATGACTAGTGGCACATCCAGTTTCAGAATTATTTTAAATAAAAATCGGAAAAGAAGTATACAGACTTACTTCAATTTTCATAGGGTCACTTGCGTTTCCTCTCCCGGGAACATTGTTCCCGGGAGCAAGCGAAGCTTAAGGAGGGTTAATTGTTTTGTTTTATTGCTTTTTTGTGCTTTCTTCATGTTTTTTTTTATTGTTTGCTTTCTTGGATAAACCCCCTTATTAAATTACAAACTGAAATTAAATGAAGCTAAACTGAACTTAATTTCAGTTGAAATTAAACTGAAACTTTTTTGCCGAGTAATACTCGGCAAAAAAATCCGATAAAAACAGGTAACCACAGTCTTTTATGACTAGTGGCACATCCAGTTTCAGAATTATTTTAAATAAAAATCGGAAAAAAAGTATACAGACTTACTTCAAGTTTCATAGGGTCACTTGCGTTTCCTCTCCCGGGAACATTGTTCCCGGGATTTTTTTTCGTTTTCTTACTCACTTTTCTTCTCCTTTTTCAATTTTATTTCTATGTTCCAGGGGTTATTCCAAGCAAGCGAAGCTTAACGAGGGTTAATTGTTTTGTTTTATTGCTTTTTTGTGCTTTCTTTATGTTTTTTTATTGTTTGCTTTCTTGGATAAACCACCTTATTAAATTACAAACTGAATTTAAATGAAGCTAAACTGAACTTAATTTCAGTTGAAATTAAACTGAAACTTTTTTGCCGAGTAAAACTCGGCAAAAAAATCCGATAAAAACAGGTAACCACAGTCTTTTATGACTAGTGGCACATCCAGTTTCAGAATTATTTTAAATAAAAATCGGAAAAAAAGTATACAGACTTACTTCAAGTTTCATAGGGTCACTTGCGTTTCCTCTCCCGGGAACATTGTTCCCGGGATTTTTTTTCGTTTTCTTACTCACTTTTCTTCTCCTTTCTCAATTTTATTTCTATGTTTCAGGGGTTATTCCAAGCAAGCGAAGCTTAACGAGGGTTAATTGTTTTGTTTTTTTGCTTTTTTGTGCTTTCTTTATGTTTTTTTATTGTTTGCTTTCTTGGATAAACCCCCTTATTAAATTACAAACTGAAATTAAATGAAGGTAAACTGAACTTAATTTCAGTTGAAATTAAACTGAAACTTTTTTGCCGAGTAAAACTCGGCAAAAAAATCCGATAAAAACAGGTAACCACAGTCTTTTATGACTAGTGGCATATCCAGTTTCAGAATTATTTTAAATAAAAAGTGGAAAAAAAGAATACAGACTTACTTCAATTTTTATAGGGTCACTTGCGTTTCCTCTCCCGGGAACATTGTTTTCACCTTGAGAATCTAGCTTGTTCAATGATATTCCAGACATTCTAAACATTTCGTCCTAAATACAAAAATGAAGGTTTTTACTTTTACTCCATTCAGAAGCATTCGTTAACGAATATTTACATAATTCGCATTTCATAACCAAAATTCGTAGCTTTTCACAAAAGTTCAATACAATTTTTAGAACAATTCTACCTTAAGGGGGGGGGGGGGATACAAAGCACTTTGTTTAAAGCACCCATACTACGTGAGTTATCTTCTCTTGCAGTAGCCTTAAAGGGGTTTGAATGATGGGCGTCTTTTGAGGAAATAAGGGAAGACCAAAAGAATTACTTTGAAGTGTTTATATTGCTCATTACTTGGTAGGCGGAATATTATCCTTAACTATTTTTTTCTTTATTTTTTGCATGTGAGAACGCTAAACTTAGAATTGACCATCTCTTAATAACCACCCGATTTAGTTTTGGCCTTTTTAACATTTTCTTTTTATGGTAAGAAATAACGGTGAGTTTGTTTGATAAAAAAAAATGGGAGGAGAGAAAATTGGAAGCAGAGTAACATAGAAATCAACCGATGTGTAGGTATCGGATGGCGATGGATAGGATGATGATTTGAGCGAGCCACAGTCTAAAGGGAGGGGGGCCTAAACAGTGTTTTAAAGAACACTTGGTCAACAGAATAGAGTTCAAAAGGTGTGCTATCTATCTATATAGGACTATTGTGAACTGGGATAATTTCCAAATTTCTTGGAGGCGACATTCTTCATGTGCCATGATTGTTGAGAATCCCCTTACTTCTGTGACGGCATTTAAAGAGGGGTCGTATTTTGCAATTCTAATCTTAATTATTTAATGCGCTAATCGTATTGTCAAATCTTCTTTTCTTTAGCAAGTCCAGCTATGAGAACTGAGTCGGCCAATAAAACAAATGAAATTGACAATTAAACCAAATTGAAAATTACATTGACACCACAATTAAATATTTGTTAGTTTTGATAACATACTTTCCATAGAATTTGGTTCAGTTCGTAGTTAGGTTGTGACAAATTCTTTCCATCTCTTCGTCAAGACATGGCTAATTTACAAAAGGCCTCATTATCAAGATGAATGATTTTATTTCTCTTGGTTTTTAATCTTCTATTTTCCTTCATAGGTCATTTACTTTGCCATTGTTTTTTTTTGTATTCAAGTCATGTGTCACTACTTTTTTATAGACAGTAAAATACTGACGTTCTCCATATTTTTTCTTTTCTGGCAATGAGGGTAGATTAAGAATATTGAACCGAAATATTTTCAATTCTGGTTACTTTTCTAGGCATTCACCTATTGAGATCATTTGGATCTTTTTTTATTATACTTGGTCGATTCAGTACAAAATTAACCTCTTCTTAAACGATTAACTAGTCTAATTTGTCCACGTAAGCTTTTTTATAAACCCAAATTGCCTCGACAAAAATAAATGCAGAATTGTCCTTGGAGTATATTTTAAGTAGCAGGAAAAACATGTCTTTATCGCCAATTTTGAAAAGGTGTCCAATATATCTCATGAATTTCCTATTTTAAAACATAGTGAGTTTAGAGGTGCAGTTTTTAAACTTTTTTCACCTCAGCATTTATATCTAAATAGAGAAAATAAATGTTTCGGCACATATTACTTTAAACTGGTAATTTCTTCCAATAAAAAAATTTTCAGAAAATAAATTCGCACACTTAAACCTTTCGAACCTTGTAATAACGCTTCTGATGGCTATAACATTGAAAAAAAAACGCTGCTACTAATGCGAAGTTGGATATGTCCCTCAACCAAAGCCCACCCCGAAAAGCGTAACTTTTTCTTTAATTGCACCTTTTCTTTCCCTTTAAGTAAGGAACTGTTTTGCAGAGCTTATCAAGGCCATCGTCGGAAAGGCATACCAATTAGTAGCCCATTGACATGCTCTTCTACATACAGAAAAAGCTTTTTCGTATGGTAGTTCAAACTGAAAATAAGTCAAAAAAATATCTTGATTTTGTAAAATTCACATGTAAGCTTTAAGATCTTTGGTCATCAAGATATTTAGTGAGCCAAAATAAAGAGGAGGGGAGGAATAGTATACATGGGCACCCGTAAGCAGGGCAGGGGGCGCTATTTCCCCTCCCTCAGCTAGGTATTCCCCCAGTTTCTTAGGTACTGGTAACATCGCAACCAGCTAACCACAATCTCGAAAGAAAGTTTTGGCGTAACCTTACTCTTCATCTGAAAAACTTTACTTGTACCTAACTAATAAGTCAAAGCCGTCCTCAAATGGAAACGCATGCATTTCTTTTTGGAAGTATCAAAGAGCGCGCATCATCCCAGGGCGCCAATTTAAAAACGGAAGAAAAGAAGAAATACTCGAAAAAAAAAATCAGTAAGACCCGTTCAAGTTGCGATAAAGCATAAACACTCAAATATAAGCCACATAATAAAGAGGAGGGGAGGAGTAGTACATATGGGCACCCGTAAGGGGGGCAGGGGGCGCTAGTCCCCCCGGCTGAATGACACTGCCTTATATTTCGTATTTGAGATTCCTATTATACAACATTAGAAGTGCCGATTAGACCAGGTAAACCCCCCTAAAATTCAGCTTATGGGCGCCCATGGTAGTACATAGAAAAAACGAAAAATTTCAGGAGTAGAGTAGAGTAGAATATTTTTTATTTATAACACGTACATAAATAAATGTCACAAAACAGCGCACATGCGCTGTTTTGTGACAAAACACAGGAATGTAAGGATCATTGTTTTTTCTTAACTCATGGTCTTAAACCTTAAGAAATCATTCAAAAGAAGGTAGGTTCAACTTAATTTCCATTGATACATCTAGAGTATTTAACCAAAGGAGGTTGTCAAAAAATTGAAGGACATTAAACTGAAAGTATTAGTCCTTGAGAAATCAAACCTCAAGATTAATAATTTCAGTCTAAAGGCTAGTAGATAAAAAAAAACGAAGGTAAATCATAGAACCAGGTATCGAGATATTTTGCTTAAGTTTGTTTTTACTTAATTTGCCATCTTCAAACATGAAAAATCAGTTCAAAGAAGATAAGGTTAGATTGAATGCCTTTTGACCTAGATTAGGCATTTTTATTAAGCAATTGAGAAACTATAATATATTTGTAACTCTGGCAAAATGCAAAAAGCCAAATTTGCAAAATCTTAGGTAAAGGTAAGTGACCATTTTGCTCTAAGTTGGACTTAAGGTCCTTCGATTTAGGAGAGTCGTACTTTTTCTGGGGTGAATCACCGGTGTGTCAATTTTACTTTTTACTATTGAGAGTGATGATAATATTCTCATTGAACAGTTTTTTCCCTGGCGGCAAGAAAAACTTAAATCAAGGCATGATTATTGAATTTCTCTGTGTAAAAATTTACATAATACTTTATTTAAGGCAATTTTTAAATTTTTTTCAACATAATCGTTTTTTTTTAAGGCTGGAAGATTTTTATTGTGGAAAGGTGTGTGCCAAGGATCTTCTGCGTAAACTGCATAAAAAGCACTATATCCAAATGCAATACAACTTGTAAATCTAGTTGCCATCAATCTACTTTTTTTAGTTGCCACATTCTTCTTGGTGCCAGGTAATAGCACCTTTGCGTTCACACCTTTTGAAAACAGAAAAAAGAGCTTCAAAAATTTCCTATTGATGTTTAGAAAATTTTATTTGGCTACCAATTTTCCGTGCTTTTGAATGAGAATGGAAATAAAAGGAAAAACTCGTGACTAAAACCAGCAAAACCAAACTAATTGTCACTATTATTTGTGGTTGCAGGGGTAAATTCCTTTTGAAAATGTTAAAAAAAAAAAAAAAAAAAAAATAAATAAATCGAAGCATCGGTCATTTTTAGTAATGCACTAAAGACATTTGAGGCTTTAACAGGGTTTGATGGAGGCGCCAGACGAATTTTTACTTGTTATTTTCCGTTCGTTCACGTTTGACTTGAATATTCATTTTATTTTTTGTTCAATTTTGGCTGCATTTGTTCATTCATATCAGTTCCTGTTGGATTTAAGTTTACTTTATTATAAGCATTTAGCTGTGCTCGTTTCAGAATTAATATCGCTTTTTACTTTTCTTTGAAAAAGCAAAATATTGTTTTAATAGTTGAATTTCTTTTCGTTTTTCACGTTTTATAAGACGTAAATTGCAAAACTTTGTATTTTTTTTAACATTCCTTGTTTGAGAACTTAATTATTGTAATAAAATTGAAATTTTTGGCAAATTTGAAAATAAAATGGTGATTTTCTATCACACATATTTTTGTGCATTAATCTTGTAACTGAGCCCCTCACAAACCCTTCCCAACTGTATATACAAAGCTGAGGGTGGGGATATTCGAGGGCATGCATGATCAAGCTCTTGGAGGCACATTTTTTGGATCTTTCAACCATTCAGACTAGAATGGCTGGTTTGAAAATTTGAAGCGGTATGCGTCAGGCTGCTGGAACACACAAAGGACCGAAGGCGTCTGGCTGTCCTCTAGTCAGTTTTGGTCCTTAAAAAGGGCACTAGAACTCCCACAATCATATGAGCAACTCCCAACTCTTTAACAATAGCCATTCCATTTAAGGACCCCTAAGATAAGGGATAGCAAACGCCTAGTTCTTTACAAAGTCATAATACGCAACATAACTTAACTTGACAATAAATATTTAGTCCTGACTCAAGGTGATAATTTCTTTCATAGTTCTTGATAATTGGCTTTCATTATTCATTAGCACTGCATTGTTCCGAGTAATATTAATGTGTTGAAAAAATATATCCACGTAAATATAATATAACTTAATAAAGGTTAAATAAATAATATAATTTTGATAGGCA